>NW_021166678.1:77500-83211 GCF_004354835.1 Perca flavescens
AGGACCAGGATACAACACACTGACCTAATCAATACAGGACCACGATACTACACACTGACCTAATCAATACAGGACCACGATACTACACACTGACCTGATCAATACAGGACCACGATACTACACACTGAACTAATCAATACAGGACCACGATACTACACACTGACCTAATCAATACAGGACCACGATACTACACACTGACCTAATCAATACAGGACCACGATACTACACACTGACCTAATCAATACAGGACTACGATACTACACACTGACCTAATCAATACAGGACTACGATACTACACACTGACCTAATCAATACAAGACCACGATACTACACACTGACCTAATCAATACAGGACTACGATACTACACACTGACCTAATCAATACAGGACCACGATACTACACACTGACCTGATCAATACAGGACCAGGATACAACACACTGAACTAATCAATACAGGACCACTATACAACACACTGACCTAATCAATACAGGACCACGATATACACACACTGACCTAATCAATACAGGACTACGATACTACACACTGACCTAATCAATACAGGACCACGATACTACACACTGACCTGATCAATACAGGACCAGGATACTACACACTGACCTAATCAATACAGGACTACGATACTACACACTGACCTGATCAATACAGGACCAGGATACTACACACTGACCTAATCAATACAGGACCACGATACTACACACTGACCTAATCAATACAGGACCAGGATACTACACACTGACCTAATCAATACAGGACTACGATACTACACACTGACCTAATCAATACAGGACTACGATACTACACACTGACCTAATCAATACAGGACTACGATACTACACACTGACCTGATCAATACAGGACCAGGATACTACACACTGACCTAATCAATACAGGACCAGGATACTACACACTGACCTAATCAATACAGGACCACGATACTACACACTGAACTAATCAATACAGGACCACGATACTACACACTGACCTAATCAATACAGGACCAGGATACTACACACTGACCTAATCAATACAGGACTACGATACTACACACTGACCTAATCAATACAGGACCAGGATACTACACACTGACCTAATCAATACAGGACCAGGATACAACACACTGACCTAATCAATACAGGACCAGGATACAACACACTGACCTAATCAATACAGGACCAGGATACTACACACTGACCTAATCAATACAGGACTACGATACTACACACTGACCTAATCAATACAGGACCAGGATACAACACACTGACCTAATCAATACAGGACCAGGATACTACACACTGAACTTATCAATACAGGACCAGGATACTACACACTGACCTAATCAATACAGGACCAGGATACTACACACTGACCTAATCAATACAGGACTACGATACTACACACTGACCTAATCAATACAGGACCAGGATACTACACACTGACCTAATCAATACAGGACCAGGATACTACACACTGACCTGATCAATACAGGACTACGATACTACACACTGACCTAATCAATACAGGACCAGGATACTACACACTGACCTAATCAATACAGGACCAGGATACTACACACTGACCTAATCAATACAGGACCTAATCAATCAATACAGGACCAGGATACTACACACTGACCTAATCAATACAGGACCATCAACACTGAACTAACCAATACAGGACCAGGATACTACACACTGACCTAATCAATACAGGACCAGGATACTACACACCGACCTAATCAATACAGGACCAGGATACTACACACTGACCTAATCAATACAGGACCAGGATACTACACACTGACCTAATCAATACAGGACCAGGATACTACACACTGACCTAATCAATACAGGACCAGGATACAACACACTGACCTAATCAATACAGGACCAGGATACTACACACTGACCTAATCAATACAGGACCAGGATACTACACACTGACCTAATCAATACAGGACCAGGATACTACACACTGACCTAATCAATACAGGACCAGGATACTACACACTGAACTAATCAATACAGGACCAGGATACTACACACTGACCTAATCAATACAGGACCAGGACCAGGACCAATGATACTACACACTGACCTAATCAATACAGGACCAGGATACTACACACTGACCTAATCAATACAGGACCAGGATACTACACTGAACTAATCAATACAGGACCATACAGGACCAGGATACTGACACTGACCTAATCAATACAGGACCAGGATACTACACACTGACCTAATCAATACAGGACCAGGATACTACACACTGACCTAATCAATACAGGACCAGGATACTACACACTGACCTGATCTAATCAATACAATACAGGACCAGGATACTACACACTGAACTAATCAATACAGGACCAGGATACTACACACTGAACTAATCAATACAGGACCAGGATACTACACACTGACCTAATCAATACAGGACCAGGATACTACACTGACCTAATCAATACAGGACCAGGATACTACACACTGAACTAATCAATACAGGACCAGGATACTACACACTGACCTGATCAATACAGGACCAGGATACTACACACTGACCTAATCAATACAGGACCAGGATACTACACACTGACCTAATCAATACAGGACCAGGATACTACACACTGAACTACAGGACCACGATACTATCAATACAGGACCACGGATACTACACACTGAACTAATCAATACAGGACCAGGATACTACACACTGACCTAATCAATACAGGACCAGGATACTACACACTGACCTAATCAATACAGGACAGGACCACACTGATAATCAATACAGGACCACGATACTACACACTGACCTAATCAATACAGGACCAGGATACTACACACTGACCTAATCAATACACCACTGACCTAATCAATACAGGACCAGGATACAACACACTGACCTAATCAATACAGGACCAGGATACAACACACTGAACTAATCAATACAGGACCAGGATACTACACAGGACCAGAACTAATCCTAATAATACAGGACCAGGATACTACACACTGACCTAATCAATACAGGACCAGGATACTACACACTGACCTAATCAATACAGGACCAGGATACTACACACTGACCTAATCAATACAGGACCAGGATACAACACACTGACCTGATCAATACAGGACCAGGATACAACACACTGAACTAATCAATACAGGACCAGGATACAACACTAATCAATACAGGACCAGGATACATCCTAATCAATACAGGACCAGGATACAACACACTGACCTAATCAATACAGGACCAGGATACAACACACTGACCTAATCAATACAGGACCAGGATACAACACACTGACCTGATCAATACAGGACCATACAATAATCAATACAGGACCAGGATACAACACACTGACCTGATCAATACAGGACCAGGATACAACAACACACTGACCTAATCAATACAGGACCAGGATACAACACACTGACCTAATCAATACAGGACCAGGATACAACACACTGACCTAATCAATACAGGACCAGGATACAAACACTGACCTAATCAATACAGGACCAGGATACAACACACTGACCTGATCAATACAGGACCAGGATCAATGACCAGGACCAGGATACAACACACTGACCTGATCAATACAGGACCAGGATACAACACACTGACCTAATCAATACAGGACCAGGATACAACACACTGACCTGATCAATACAGGACCAGGATACAACACACTGACCTGATCAATACAGGACCAGGATACAACACACTGACCTGATCAATACAGGACCAGGATACAACACACTGACCTGATCAATACAGGACCAGGATACAACACACCGACCTGATCAATACAGGACCAGGATACAACACACTGACCTGATCAATACAGGACCAGGATACAACACACTGACCTGATCAATACAGGACCAGGATACAACACACTGACCTAATCAATACAGGACCAGGATACAACACACTGACCTAATCAATACAGGACCAGGATACAACACACTGACCTGATCAATGGACCTAATCAATACAGGACCAGGATACAACACACTGACCTGATCAATACAGGACCAGGATACAACACACTGACCTAATCAATACAGGACCAGGATACAACACACTGACCTGATCAATACAGGACCACGATACTACACACTGACCTAATCAATACAGGACCAGGATACAACACACTGACCTGATCAATACAGGACCAGGATACAACACACTGACCTAATCAATACAGGACCAGGATACAACACACTGACCTGATCAATACAGGACCACGATACAACACACTGACCTAATCAATACAGGACCAGGATACAACACACTGACCTGATCAATACAGGACCACGATACAACACACTGACCTAATCAATACAGGACCAGGATACAACACACTGACCTGATCAATACAGGACCAGGATACAACACACTGACCTGATCAATACAGGACCAGGCAATACAGGACCACGATACAACACACTGACCTGATCAATACAGGACCAGGATACAACACACTGACCTAATCAATACAGGACCAGGATACAACACACTGACCTGATCAATACAGGACCAGGATACAACACACTGACCTAATCAATACAGGACCAGGATACAACACACTGACCTAATCAATACAGGACCAGGATACAACACACTGACCTAATCAATACAGGACCAGGATACAACACACACCTAATCAATGGACCAGGATCAACACACTGACCCGATCAATACAGGACCAGGATACAACACACTGACCTAATCAATACAGGACCAGGATACAACACACTGACCTGATCAATACAGGACCAGGATACAACACACTGACCTAATCAATACAGGACCAGGATACAACACACCACGACCTGATCAATACAGGACCAGGATACAACCAGGATACACACTGACCTAATCAATACAGGACCAGGATACAACACACTGACCTGATCAATACAGGACCAGGATACAACACACTGACCTGATCAATACAGGACCACGATACAACACACTGACCTGATCAATACAGGACCAGGATACAACACTGACCTAATCAATACAGGACCAGGATACAACACACACTGACCTGATCAATACAGGACTAGGATACAACACACTGACCTAATCAATACAGGACCAGGATACAACACACTGACCTGATCAATACAGGACCAGGATACAACACACTGACCTAATCAATACAGGACCAGGATACAACACACTGACCTGATCAATACAGGACCAGGATACAACACACTGACCTGATCAATACAGGACCAGGATACAACACAGCCGTTACGAGAGCCTTCCAGGCGGCTCATAACATCCCGGAGGACACAGCCAGACTGGGCGCTCCAGGTTGTTGTCGGCGCTAGCACGTCGAGCTAACTAGCACGTCGAGCTAACTAGCACGCCGAGCTAACTAGCACGCCAAGCTAACTAGCACGGGCCAGTCAGGTCACAGGATACTCCTGATCCCAGCATGCATCAGTCAGATCACATCCAACTACTCCTGATCCCAGCATAAATCCCAGTCAGAAGGACTATCAGAACCTGGTCTGACACGGCCCTATCTCATCTCCAGGACATGGTTGTGTGCAGTATGTTACAGAACAGAGCCCTTTGTTATTGTTATGATTACATCTTGCTTGTATGCTGCACAACTTACATTACAGCAGAGGTATACAACTGAATGTG
>NW_021166679.1:0-80642 GCF_004354835.1 Perca flavescens
TTTTGGAGCTTAACAAATCTAATAACAATATACTGGCTGATAATAATTTTATTCTATGTAATGAAGTAACACTGTTTTAAATGCCTCAAACGAGTTCTTCATATTTCTACATTATTATTGTCCGACATATATATAGACACATATAGACCTAATATCCACCAGTAGAGTTTTAGATAGAACTAATAATCCACCCAGTTTCATCTAATTTATAATAAGTGAGGAGAGATACAAACATTCTGCTTAGTTAACAGCTTGTTAAAATTCTGAAAATAATGAGAAGTGAAATATGTGTTTAGCTTCCAGTGAAATTAGACAAACATACTTATGCCCAGATAGCTGCAGGTCCTCTCTCTCATAATACGCCAGTAGGCATTTATACACACCTGACACAGCAGCAAACACAACACTTATTCAGCTACACTTTCATCAGTTAACAGTGTTTGCCTAATGACAGTGTTGGACTTGTGGGTGAGCGGAGCTCATTTATTTGCGTACAACATAAACAAGGAATAGGCAGCCCCACGGAAGGAATTGCTGCTGTGTGGGTAATTTTACTTCCTCATTCTGGGTAACAGCTAGGTATGGAAAACTGCAACGCAGAGTGGAGGTGGCAAAACCTTTTAGCGCCTTTTAAGACAAACTTTCACAAACAAACCAGTTTTGACTCGGGTGCTTCATAATTCCTCATGTACTGTAAGATGTCCCCATAGAGACTGAACATGGTTTTTTCAGCTTGTGTTGTCCTTATTGCTGTGTGTGGGAAGGCCTGTTGTGCTCCACCGGGCTCTGAGTCATTATTAGTTCTGCCTGCTAATGAATGTACCTGGCAGTGTTGGCTAGAGCTGGTGTCATGACAACACACACACGGTCATCCATAAACACACTCGCCGCACAAATACATCCCACACAAAACACAGTTGGAGCACGTCCAATTAAAAGTGACAGTAAAAGACTCCCACATTGGTTTTCTCGCAGCCATCAATAACCAACTCTCTCACAGTTTGAAGAGAAATAAACATTTCAACTACTGGAGAATCCCATCTGAGTAGCAGGAGAAAAATAAATAAAATGGATTCCTATCTTAGTAGATTCTTGCATCATTTCACTGGATCAGTTTTTCTATCAGGGAAAGGAGATGGAGGGGAGGAAGTCCACTTGTCCGTGTGCATAAATAGTGACCCTCAGTTCAGGAGATAGCGACTCATTATTCTGCCCGTCAGGACATGCTACTACTAGGGTGGCGAGGCAGCATAATAGAGTCCATCGCATGGTTATACTGCGTGAGATGAGGCTGATTGGAGGTTTAATCGGCTCATCACTCGGCCTTATATTCTCCCACTGTTGTTAATGGATATCTTCATCATCACATTACCATTAAACCTTGAGGAAGAGTTCTGTACATCTCTCAGTATACAATACTATGTAATTAGCCTGCCTTCAGGTGTCATTGGAGTGAGTCTCTGACAGCGCTTTCTAGGAGAACATAACATAATTACTGAAAAGCAATAAACTGTAAAGCTCTCTCGGTTCAAGGATGAAGGATAACCTTACAGTCGTTTAAAGCCAACTGTGGCCCATAACAAAGCAGTGAATAAGGCTTTTTGAGGTTTCTCTGTTATGTAAATGAGTCTTATAAGATGTGCACTTGACACCTCCATATGACCTCAGCATATTCTCATTTAATATCGCTTTGGATTTTACTAATGAGAGCAGAGAGACGTGAACACGGTAAATGTTTCCGTGAGCGAGTGACTCACATCTTGAGACAACGGGCCAACTGTCATAGTGACGGAGGCACGCCCTCTTCCATTCAGGGCTCTGTTGATGTGCATCCTTGAGGAGCAAAAACCTTCCAAGTAGTAAATCTTTGCACTGATTGATGGTTGTCTGAAGTTTATAGTTCCGTGAGTCCGGTTGGATGAACCATGCACTCAATTAATTTAAATCTACAATCATATACCATAAAACCCACAATATAGAGATAGCACTATCTTTATTTTATTTTTTATTTTTTGTTATTTAACCTTTATTTAACCGGGTAGGCCGTTGAGAACAAGTTCTCTTTTGCAACGGCGACCTGGCCAAGAAAAGCGTAAGCGTACAGGACAACATACAGTTACACATTCAATACAATACAGGAATACAGAATACAATAGGCTACATAAAGTGCAGGTTAAGGAGGCATTACAGAGCCGGTGCAAAGTGAGGTGTAAGTAAGATAAAGGATATGCGAAAGTGATATGGTAATAACACAATATACATGAATAGGCAGTCTATAACACTGCTGAGATGTAGTGAAGAGCCAAACAAAACAAAAACAGTTAGTGCAAATTATGATCTAGTTAGTGGTGTTGATCAGTTATAACGCAATATATATGAATAGACAGTCTCTATAAGTGCTGAAATGTAGTGAAGAGTCAATATACAGTTAGTGCAAATAGTGGACTAGGTAGTGATGTAGATTAGAAATTACATAATATGCATTAATAGACAGTCTATAAAATGCTGAGATGTAGTGAAGAGTCAATATACAGTTGGTGCAAAGTGTGGTTAGGACGATGAGGTAGGTCAGTAATATCACAGTATACAATATGTATATGATAGCAATGCAGGTGAAAATGCGAATCTGTGCAAATATGCAATGGGACGTGACAGAGATAATGGAATGCAATAATGCAATAAGGAGTGCGGAAACAGAGCATGAAAGATGGAGAACGGTTAGAAAGTACAGTGATCGGACAGGAGCTCAGACAAACGTACTTTTGCAGGCAGTTAGTGAGATAAGGGTTTTGAATTTCAGGGTTTTTGAAGTGCATTCCAATCATTTGCAACTGAGAACTGGAAAGAGTGGTGGCCAAATGAGGTGTGGGCTTTTGGGGTGACCAAGGAGATGTAACTGCTAGAGCGCAGGTTGCGGGTGGGTGAAGCTATGATGACCAGTGAGCGTAGGTACAGCGGGCTTTGCCTAGCATGAATTTGTAAATGAGTTGGTACCAGTGAGTTAAGCGGCAGTGTGGACGGAAGCCAGATTGTGTAGCGGAAAGGATACAGTGGTATTCGAGGAGGATGGTAATCTTTTTATTGACCAAGCTTTCAAGGACTTTTGAAAGACAGGGTAAGCTAGATATGGGTCTATAGCAGTTTGGCTCAAGGGTGTCTCCCTTTGAAGAGAGGGAGGAATTTCTGAAGATGTGAGAGACAGGTTGAACAGGTTGGTAATGGGGGAAGCAATAATATTTGCAGATAATTTTAGGAAATTAGGGTCAAGGTTGTCTTGCCCGGCTGATTTGTATGGGTCCAGATTTTGCAACTCCCTCAGCACGTCAGCTGTCAGGATAGGGGTAAATGTGAAGCGTGGTGGGGTGTGGACGGTGTAGCTGCGGGTTTTGTAGAGCTTTTTGCTGGGGGCCGGCCGCCAGATGCAAAGCATGACCGGCTTCAGCAAAATGCTTATTGAGGTTCTCTAATATCATAAGCTTGTTGGTGATGATATTATTACCTCAGTTTCTGACAGCAGATACACCGCTTTCCAGTTCTGCCCCGTCATCACAGCTGCAACTATTTTAATCGCCAGCATTTTAGAGAAATTTATAGTTAGGATTATTGAGATTAAATACAGCCATTAAATGCAGATGGGATTTGGATGGTTTGGTGGAGCAGCCTTTTTCCAAAGCACATGTTTGTATAGACCAAGATGTTAATGATCGCCGCAAAATGAATTAAGGACCATCGATTCTGAACGGAGAATAACCTGCAGGTCGAGGACGTTCACACCTTCAAACTGCCTCTTGCGCACAGACAAACAAATCATTTATGTGCACTCTTTTGCATGTAAAAACAGTGTCTGCGCCTGCCTTAATTTTACTAACAAGTGCTTGCATAACCAAGTAATTATGCAACACAAATAATGAGTGTCTCACCTGACATTTGTTGAGCAGTGCAGCAGGTGTTAAACCTCTGTTCCTGTCCTGTGACTTGTGAAACTGTTCAAAGGTAGAGCTGTGTTTGGAATATAAATTGGTGCTTTTTTTTCCTCAGTACCAAGTGTGTGTTTTGGGAGTGTGTGTGAGCAGTAGTTGTTAACAAGACTCTAATAAGATCTAGGGCAGGCGACTTCAAAGCTTGGCCAAAAACCCTCAGTGGCACTCAGCTGGGATGTTGGGATTTCTTACAGCTCCTAAAACAAAAAAAAAAAGGCACCTGATAAACAAATAATCCTGGTTTGAATTATGAGTTGACCTGATTTATTTAGTATATTGTTGTTCAGAGAGTCTTCCACCTAGAGCAATACATTGCCATCTCTGTGCTTGAATTGCCTGAGCTGAATATTTCACACAGCAGCTTCTGTAGAGGGAGTGACACTGTTGTTTTGCAAATAACTGTGTGCAGTGCTGTTACTGTGATGATACAGAATATATTACAAAGGTTTCCTTTTTTACTGTTTTCTTTCAAATCTGCACGGGAGCGTCTCAAAGTGTAGAGTCTGTCTCAAAAAGCTGCCCTCGAGAGCAGCGTTCATACAGCGTGGGTCCCAACACAGGTTACATGTTGGGTGCAGTTGGGTTAGGGTTGCCCCTTGATTACATTTTTCAACTTGTAGTTTACTTGCAGAGTTGATTTACAAAATATAATTTTACATACAAGTAAGGGGAACTGTGGTCTGGGCTGTTTTTCATCCCTACTCAGACTCAGACAAACTTGTGTGTTCTCTTTTACTTTCTATTTGTAGATATTTGGAAGAGTGAGGTTACTCTAGGTTATTGCTGGTTGACACATAGTTTCATTTTGAAGTCTTTGTACTGTTCTCGCTGAGGTGTAGCAACCCAACTAAACAGTGAGCTAAACTCTCTATTCATGAACATGAAGAAAGCCTGAGTTCTTTTTATGCAGATTTATTTTCTTCACATTGTGCTGAATCCATACACATGAGATGAGTGATGAGAGATTAGAGAGTGAAACTATGAAACAAACAGCAAAATACTATAATTAGCCACCTAATAAGCCACCTAGCTTACATGAACATTACTTTTTACAGCAAAAATCAATATGCTTCGGTTAACAAGGATTATATACATACAAGCCATGCTTCTGCTGGGGAGTCAACGGACATGATGCATTTTCTCTGGCGCAATGACTGTCTGCATTTCTAATGCGTTTTCTAACGTGGTGAATTCTAACGTGGTTTCCTACTTCCGGTTTTAGCGCAGTAAACAAACGTCAAAATAAGAGTCTGCATGAAGTACTTCCTGTTTTAGCTCAGTAAACAAATGTCAAAATAAGAGTCTGCATGAAACTGAAAGTATGCCAAGTTAAATGCATAAAAATTCTACTTAAATGCTTGAAGGGCAAAACACTCCCCGTCTGACCTTAAAGGTCACTATTAACTATCAAATGTCTCTGAACCTTCAGTCTTTGGGCAGAAGAAGAACAACTTCTGCCACTGGTCTCAAGAACACCTTCACAGAACCTTGGTCCGATGTCTTGAGTTCCACCTTCCTTACTTTGCCGTCCCTCCCAGGGAAGACAACTGTGATCCTTGCCATAGGCCACACATTACGTGCAGCTTGACTATTCTTCAGGAGCACAATGTCCCCTTCTTTCAGGTCCCGTTGGGCATCTCTCCATTTGCGGCGGGCTTGCAGAGTGGGGAGGAACTCCTGACGCCAGCGTGGCCAGAATCTGTCAGCGAGAGCTTGAACTTGTTTCCATTGTCTGCTGAGAAGATCATTGTCTGTGAAGTCTCCGTGCGGTGGGGTAACGCCAACCTTCTGGGTAAGTATCATTGCAGGAGACAATATAAACGGTGACTCTGGGTCAGTGGAGACTGGAACGAGAGGTCTGGCATTGATTATCGCAGCCACTTCCATCATGAGTGTGCACAAGACGTAGTGGGTAAGTTGGATGTGCTCTTGGAGCAGGATTCCATCGAGGATCCGTCTTGACAGGCCTATCATACGTTCCCATTATCCTCCCATATGGACTCAAGAAGTTCTGCACTGTGATGTCAGGTTTTTGTTGGCTTAGTCCCAGTTCCTTTGCAGCGGCTACAAAGTTTGTTCCGCAGTCTGATCTTATCTGCCTTGCAGGTCCCCGTATGGCAAAGAAATGTCTCAATGCATTAATGCAACTGGACGTATCTAGGGAGTCGATGATCTCGATGTGCACGGCACGGGAGCTCATGCAGCAGAAGAGCATCGCCCATCTTTTGCTTTGGGCCTGTCCACCTCTTGTACGCCTGGTGACGATTTGCCATGGTCCAAACACATCCACCTCTACATAGGTGAAGGGTGGGCATGTGTGCAAGCGTTCTGGGGGTAAGTCTGCCATGAGTTGTTCCTCTGTTCTTCGGCGTAACTTTCGGCACACTACACAGTCGTGCAAGACAGAGGCAATAAGTCGTTTTCCACCTATGACCCAGAAGCCCGCTGCTCTCAGGGCCCCTTCGGTGAGGTGGCGGCCTTGATGCTTTACCTCTTCATGATACTGTCGCACCAACAGCAAAGAAATGTGGCTGGTCTTGGGCAAGATGATTGGATTTTTTCTTCATGTACTCAAGTCAGCGTGTTTTAATCTGCCGCCAACACAAATCAGATCACCTTCGAGAACAGGTCTGAGCTTGTGAAGGGTATTGTCTTTGGATACAGTTTGTCCAAGCTCAAGAGATGTGAGCTCTTTTGCAAAGACATCTTCCTGTGCGGCTCTGATAATGATGTGTCTCGCATGAGACAACTCATCCAGAGTACGTGGAGGTTGCAGTGGTGCCATCCTTTACATTCACTGGACTTGTTGTGTCTGTAAGCGCTGGCTATATGGATGAGTAGGGCAATAGCCCTGGTGAGGGAGCGCATGCATGAAAAGCGCTGTAACTGCGTGGCGGTAAAGCCCCTGTTCTGAGTCTTAGTAAGAAAACTACTCACTTCAGGTCGTATATTTCCATGTCTGATTCTGGGTTAACAAGTTCAAACGTCCGGCTTGAATCCGTGTCAGATGGATTTGGTTTGTGCAAAAAAGCTGGTCCAGTGAACCACATAGTCTTTGTCAATTGGGACGCAGGAACTGACCTGGATGCATGGTCAGCCGGGTTGTCCTCTGTGTTGACGTAGAACCACTGGTTAGGTCTTGTGGACTGACGAATTTGTCGGACTCAATTGTGAACGTAGACATAGCGGCGTTTTGTCTGATTGTGAATATATCCAAGCACAACCTTGCTGTCACAATAGAACTTGATCGCATCAAACTTCAGGTCCAGTTCATCTTGGATGAGTTCAGCGACTTCCACGGCTAATACTGCGGCACACAATTCCAACCGAGGAATGGTAGGTTCGGACTGTGGGGCCAGCTTAGCCTTTCCTAAGATGAATCCTACTTCGACTTGTCCCTCAGCTTGAATGGTCCTGAGATATGCCACTACTCCAATGGCCTTTGTGGACGCGTCTGAAAAAACACATAGCTCTGTGTGTACAGCATTGGGAAGTGATGTTGCTGTGTATGAACGTGGGATATGCAGCTTGCTTAAGTCATGCAGTGACTCGCGCCATGCTTCCCATTGGTTCAGCTTTTTGTTCTGGAAGAGGAGCATTCCAGTCGCATGCGTTGACACTGAGTTCCCTCAAGAGACTTTTTGCCTTCAATAGTCACCGTGCGACCATGCCTAAAGGATCGAATACACTATTCACTGTTGACAGAACTCCCCTGCGAGTGAAGGGTTTCTTGTGCTCTGAGACTGCGAAAGTGAAAGTGTCTGTCGTTGTCTCCCACAACAGTCCCAAGCTGCGTTGCACTGGTGTAGCTTCACCGCTAAGGTCAAGGTCTTTCAGAACTGCTCTATCCTCTGGTGCAAAGGCCTGAAGGACGCCGCTGTTTGAGGCAAACTTGTGAAGCCTCAGGTTCGATTCACTGAGAGAGGCCTGCGTTCTCTGTAGGAGACTGATGGCTTCGGCTTCAGTTGGCACACTGATGAGCCCATCATCTACGTAAAAATGATGTTCGACAAACTGGACCGTGTCTTCTCCATGTTTGTGAGCACCTTCATGGATGGCTCTCCTTAGTCCATAGATGGCTACGGATGGTGACGGACTGTTGCCGAATACATGGACCCTCATCCTGTAGTCGATGATGTCCTTAGACATGTCATTGTCTCTGTACCACAAAAACCTCAGATAGTTCCTGTGGTCTCTGCGGACAAGAAAGCAGTGGAACATTTGCTGTATGTCAGCCATCACTGCTACCTGTTCCTTGCGAAAGCGGATCACCACCCCAATGAGTGAATTGTTGAGGTCTGGGCCTGACAGAAGAACACCATTTAGAGATGTGCCAAGTATTTTTGGCGCTGGAGTCAAACACCACGCCGGATGCTTCCAGGCTTTTGCGTGGTGGTAGACTCCGAAAGTGGGCAGGTACCAACACTCTTTGTTCTCCTCTAGTGGAGGAGCCACTTCAGCATGTCTGTTGTCGAATATTTTCTTCATGAATTCTAGAAACTGGTCTCTCATCTCAGTTTTCCTCCGCAGCGTTTTCTCCAGGGAGGTGAAGCGAGTGAACACCTGTTCGCGGTTGTTGGATAAACGTTGACGGGGAACTCTAAAGGGGAGAGGAGCGACCCAGTTGTTTGACGTGTCTCTATACATTTCTTGGTCCATGATTTCCAAAAAGATTGTGTCCTCCATGGACGGTGCAGGTTTGTTGTCGGACTCAGTCTCGTTGAAGACCTGTAGTCCAAGAGCCTTCAACGATGCCTTGTGTGGTTTGTTCTTCTGCTCCCTGCTATGGGACACATGTTCAGTCAGCTTCATGAAGCCTTCACATGGTCTGAGAATAGAGGGTCGGCCATTCTCCAGCACACTTGTCTTGAACGTGCTCACGGCTGGTTTGTGTGCGTTCCCTAGGCACATGTCTCCTACCAGGACCCATCCTAAATCCAGTCTTTGTGCAAAGGGGCTGTTGTGAGGTCCGTTCACTTGCTGTCGGATTTTATGGACCCTCACAATGTCTCTGCATAGCAAGATGAGGATTTCCGCCTTGGGTTCGAGTTCTGGTATGTGTGCCGCTACACTTCGTAGGTGTGGATGGTGACGGGCTGCATCAGGCGTTGGTATTTCAGAGCGATCAATGAGAATGTCATTACACTCAATTAGCGGTGGTAGCAGTAGGTTAGTCTGCCCATCAAGCGATTCGACCTGAAAACCCTCTGCCTTTCTGCCTGACGTCTCAACCAATCCGGCACAGGTCTTCAGTGAGTAGGGGAATGGTTGGCCCTTGATGTTGAAAAGCTCAAAGAAGTCTGATCGCACCAGCGAGCGGTTGCTTTGATCATCCAAAATGACGTACATGTTGGTTGCCTTCTCACGTTGACCTTGAGGGTATATTCTTACCAGACAGATCTTCGAGCAGGATCTTCCTATTTGCTCTGGACCACATACCTGGGTACAGTGTGAGGAGATGGCTGTGCTGTCGCCAGCATGTTCCTCTTCCTCCCCGCCATTGTCTGGTGGGGGTGTAGACCTTCTGTAGACTTGAGGTGGTGGGCCTGGATGCATAGCAGCATGATGTCGGTCACTGTCGCACTCCATGCACTTTACTGTTGCCTTACAGTCTCTTGCGAGATGACTGGCTGATGTGCAGCACTTGAAACAAATTCCATTCTCCTTGAGAATGCTCTTTCTTTCTTCAAGAGTCTTACCTCTAAATGCTCTGCATTTCCTTAGCGAATGTGGTTTGTTGTGAATGAGACAGTTTTTCTCTGGCCCGCCGGGCTTTCTCTCAGGTGAGATCGCAGGTGGGTTTTCACCTGAAGAGATGTCTGTCTTGTGAACGGATATTTTTCTTCCATAGTTATTTGAGACTACCTTGTCTGACTTCGGTCCGTTGGTGTTGGCGCATAGAAGGATGAAACTGGGATCATTTCTCCGGCGTGCTTCATGGCAGATGAAGTCGGCAAAGTAATTGAATGGAGGAAAGTAGCCATTGTTATCTTCTTTAAACTTTGAGCCGACTGAGAGCCATTTCTCCTGTAGCCCGTGAGGGAGTTTCTCCATGATGGGACCAATGCCTCTGGCGGTATCCAGGTAAGTCAATCCTGTGAGGTAACCTTCTTCTCTGGCACCCTGGAGCTCCATAAGAAGATCACCTAGGTCCCTCAGCTTCCCGTAATCTTTGGTTGATATTCTTGGGAATTCATCCAATCTCTTAAAAAGAGACTTCTCCATTACTTCAGGTGCAGCGTAGCACTCTTGGAGGCGCCCCAGGCCTTTTTAAGTGCTATATCTGGGTTCCCGACATGCACAGAGCGAATCCTTTTGATGTGTTTTACAGACTCTGGTCCGAGCCATTTAATAAGCAAATCCAACATTTCAGTGG
The DNA here is from genome assembly GCF_004354835.1 of Perca flavescens. Classification (NCBI taxonomy): domain Eukaryota; kingdom Metazoa; phylum Chordata; class Actinopteri; order Perciformes; family Percidae; genus Perca; species Perca flavescens. Next base: position 10,357 of record NW_021166679.1, read on the forward strand.
AGGTGAGTCCTAAGCCTGTAGTAGCATTGCTGAATGATGACTGCCATGCTAAATAACTTTCAGGTTTATCATCGAATTGATAGAGACTTGTACTTACTAAATCACGACGAGCCAGGAATCGTGCCAGGTGTTCTGTTTCAGGTGTCACTCTTGGGATGGATGGTGCATGCACAGGCACGTATGATGGAGCTGCTGCCTTAAGTTGTGATTTGAGAGGATGATGTATTGTCTTGGTTTTGCCGGTGTCCGTGTCTCTAGCGGGTGTTGTGTAAAGTCCACTGTCTATAACGGGTGTTGTATGATGTCCTTCATATCTTACCAGACCCGTATGACCTCCCTTAAGTGGTGTGGTGATGTGGTTTACATCCCTGAATTTAGCATGGTTGTTGTAGAATGGCTTTTTCGGTGCTGTGTTATGCTCAGATGGTCTATTATGGGTTTCAACCTCTTCTTGCCCTTCCTGTAACTGTAAGTTACGTGGTACGTGGTTTCCTACTTCCGGTTTTAGCGCAGTAAACAAACGTCAAAATAAGAGTCTGCATGAACTACTTCCTGTTTTAGCTCAGTAAACAAATGTCAAAATAAGAGTCTGTTGTTAAATGCATAAAAATTCAACTTAAATGCCTGAAGGGCAAAACAGTCTTTGAGCCAGTTATTATCACTTAATGTATGTGATTATATATGTAAAATAGGAACATCTTTTACTGAAATGCATACTTGAATTAATTTGAAGTGGCTGTGTGCAACTAAAGAGGAATAGGATTGCAAGTTTCAGTGCATATCATAATGTTAATGGTAATGGTAAAAATAACAGCTTTTAAACATTTTTAAAATTACAATTAAATTAACCAAACAAGTCACGCATCTTTGGTAATATGTAGCCGTCATTTTCTTAATTTGAGGAGGTTCTACTTAATTACATAGACATGCACAAGTTTAGTTAAGCTCACTATTCACCATTCCTTCAGACCGCATATAGACATTAAAAGGGAAATTATTTTCTGACTTGGGTTAAATATATATATATATATATATATATTCTACTTCTTACTCTTATAATTCCCCAGTATCCCTCTGAGGGTTGATTGTATTTGTGACACCTTGTGGCACATGGCTGCTGGGGCTGGCGAGATGGCCTTTTTGTTGGTCTCACATACTTTCACATTTTGGTGACCTGCTGTGAACTCAACTTTGCCCAATTCGGACAGGAGGCGCAGTAGGGGGAGCGTGTCAGCAGCAATCAAGGGCACAGTGCAACTTCAGTATGCCTGGTGCTTTTGCTTGTCACACCCAGCTGCTCAGAGCAGGTCAACTGTGATTTGTTTTAATGTGCCTTATAAAAGCAAAACAGGTATAAACAGATCTTGTTCAAATCATTTTGTGGATGATAAGTTTGCCGATAGATTTTCACATATTTCTGTCAAACAGAATAGGTGCTGTGATGGACAGAACGGACTCAAATGCAAGGCTCCAAAAACGTAACAAGTTTATTAACAAAACTCAAACAAAGGTTAGCGGGGAACTCAGGGGTAGAAACTGGGAGAGCGAGGGACTCAAGGGAAAAACCTAGGGGGGGACAGAGGAGCCGAGGAGGGGCTGGCTGGATGGGGAGACGGAGGAAGGATGGAGCCCGGTGCCGTGGTAGTAGGACTGGATGGTGAGGCCAGCTGACTGAGTATGGAAGGCTTGAAGATGAACACTGCGGAGAAAAACACAAAGAGGTGTAAGACAAGGGAACACACAAGAATAGGTAAGAGCAGAAAGGGGTAGTGAGATCAAAAATAGCAAGTGTCACCAATGGAGCTGAGACAACAATTCAACGGAGAAGATCTGTTGGGCCGGGGTTGAAGTACTGTGCTTGATTGTAGATGGCTGGCAGGTGTGTGTGGCGGGAGAACAGTGATGGTTGATTGGCAGCAGGTGTGTGTAGTCAGCTGGCAGGCATTAGGCAGGAGGGGAGGAGGGAAAGTAAAAAGAGACACAGGGAGAGAAAGACAGAGCAAACAGAGAAATACTAACTGCAGAGAAAAATAAACAGAGACTCACAGCCAGCCGACCCCAACCATCACAATAGGTTAAAAACTGATGTAAATAATCAGCCGGAGGTAGCTTCATCCACTGTAGATTTCCTGGACTGACCGGTGAACACTGTGTTGCTGGGAACATCAGTGATGTCACTTGTCTCTTTTCTTCCCAACAGGTTCCATAGAGCCTGCAGCTTGGTATTTTGTAATTGTAACAGAAATTTTTGAGCATGTAATGGTGCAGAATCGCAGCTACTGATAATGGGGCTGGAGGATTTGTTCTGATTTGCAAAGTTAAAAAAAGGATTTAATGAGACGATTTACACGCAATCAGTGTAAGCAATCAAGTAAATTACTTAATTTGACTAATATATTAAACGGGACATTCACAATCAGTGAAATAACATTAAGTTGCTCTGGCCCCAATTGTTCTTGGGTTGATACTTGTAATGTAATGCCTTCAAACATATTGTGCAGACAGACAGCAGTAATAGTGCTTGAGCTTACACTACTGTAGGACAAAGACTGATAGCAAGAGAAAACAATTAGCCTCCATCAAAAGATAAACAGACAATTTCAAAACTATTTTATTTCCGTGCCGTATCTTGTTGGCTAGATTCACCCGGGGCTTGTTCAGTGTCGGGAATGGAAAGTGTGCAGCGCCGGTGACTTTACCATGAGCAGGGCTTGACATGTTTTTGAAGCACTTGTCCTTTGGACAAGTATATTTACGTTTCACTTGTCCATGCACAAAAGTCAGTTGTTTGTGTAAAGATTTATCATTTTGTAATTTTTTTTGTGTTTTGCTAATGCAGAATTCGAACAAACCGTTGAAAGCATCCAAACTTCAAAAATCCAAAAATCATCATTAATAAAATTCTGTTGAACCAGTAGAAACAAACATGTCCAAAGAATATATTTCCCTTTCAACAAGAATAAAGGATCTCCAGACTCCATAATACAAAGTTATACTTTGTACGCCGGTGTGCAGAAGTTAATATATTGAGATTCTAAGTCAATATTTTAAATGTTTTCATTGCTTTGAGATTCTTAGTCAATATTCTGAGTTACTAAATCAATATATTGAAATACTGAGCCAATATTTTGAAATATTAAGTCAATATATTGAGATTCTAATATTTTAAATTTTGTCATTACTTTGAGATTCTTAGTTTATATTCTGAGATACTAAGTCAATATTTTGACCAGAGGTAGTGGTGACTTGAACTTATATTATATTTAAAATAATTTTGTAGACATAACAATGGATTTTGCCACTAAATGTTGGTGTTAACTTTTTTTACGAGGCAGAGAGCCAGCCGCTAAATGAGTCAAATTAACTTCATGCTTCATCCACACAAAGCAAACAGCTATTGCCACAAGTGACAACAGTATTTGGCTTGTTTTCTGTGAATGATGTGGCGAGCAGTGTTGGTCATCTTACTTTTAAAAAGTAATTAGTTACAGTTACAAATTACTTCTCCCAAAAAGTAATTGAGTTAGTAACTCAGTTACCACATTGTAAAAGTAATTAGTTACTCAGCAAAGTAACTCACTTTATTTTTATGTTCTATAACGCTATTACGTTCTATAACATCTTTAACGTCAAAGATGTTTATATTAACTGATTGATGTGTTCAGCTTGGCCTTGGCCACCTGTTGCTGACCCGAAAAATCCATCGGTTTCCTGCTGAGAACCATGGCCTCAGATTTAGAGGTGCTGATCTTCATCCCAACTGCTTCACTCTCGGCTGCAAACCGATCTAGTGAGTGCTGAAGGTCACAGGCCGATGATGCCATCAGGACCACATCATCTGCAAAGAGCAGCGATGAGATGCCAGCCCACCGAACTGCAACCCCTCTCCACCCCGACTACGCCTTGATATCCTGTCCATAAATGTTACAAACAGGATTGGTGACAAAGCGCAGCCCTGGCGGAGGCCAACCCTCACCTGAAACGAGTCCGACTTACTGCCGAGAACCCGGACACAGCTCTCGCTTTGGTTGTACAGAGATTGGATGGCCCTGAGAAGAGACCCCCTCACCCCATACTCCCGCAGCACCTCCCACAGTCATACACCTTTTCCAGATCCACAAAACACATGTAGACCGGTTGGGCATACTCCCAGGCTCCCTCCAGGATCCTAAAGAGTAAAGATCTGGTCCGTTGTTCCACGACCAGGACGGAATCCGCATTGTTCCTCCTCAACCCGAGGTTTGACTATCGGCCGAACCCTCCTTTCCAGCACCTTGGAGTAGACTTTACCAGGGAGGCTGAAAAGTGTGATACCCCTGTAATTGGCACACACCCTCTGGTCCCCCTTTTTAAAAAGGGGAACCACCACCCCGGTCTGCCACTCCATTGGCACCGTCCCAGACTTCCACGCAATGTTGAAGAGGCGTGTCAACCAGGACAGCCCCTCCACACCCAGAGCCTTGAGCATTTCTGGACGGATCTCATCAATCCCTGGGGCTTTGCCACTGTGGAGTTGTTTGACTACATCAGTGACCTCCGCCTGGGAAATTGACAATGATCCCCCATCATCCTCCAGCTCTGCCTCTAACATAGAGGGCGTATTAGTCGGATTCAGGAGTTCCTCAAAGTGCTCCTTCCACCGCCCTATTACCTCCTCAGTTGAGGTCAACAGTGTCCCATCCTTACTGTACACAGCTTGGATGGTTCCCCCTTCCCCCTCCTGAGGTGGCGAACAGTTTTCCAGAAGCACCTTGGTGCCGACCAAAAAGTCCTTCTCCATGTGTTCTCCAAACTTCTCCCACACCCGCTGCTTTGCCTCTTTCACGGCAGAGGCTGCAGCCCTTCGGGCCCTTCGGTACCCTGCAACCGCCTCCGGAGTCATCTGGGATAACATATCCCGGAAAGACTCCTTCAGTCGGACGGCTTCCCTGACCACCGCTGTCCACCACGGTGTTCGTGGGTTACCGCCCCTTGAGGCACCTAAGACCCTAAGACCACAGCTCCCTCGCAGCAGCTTCAGCAAGGGAAACTTTGAACATTGTCCACTAGGGTTCATTGCCCCCAGCCTCCACAGGGATGCACGAAAAGCTCCGCCGGAGGTGTGAGTTGAAAGTCTGTCGGACAGGGGCCTCCTCCAGATGTTCCCAATTTACCCGCACTACCCGTTTGGGCTTACCAGGTCTGTCCAGAGTCTTCCCCCACCCCCTGACCCAACTCACCACCAGATGGTGATCAACCGAGTGTCCAAAACACACAGCCTCAGATCAGATGAAACGATTATAAAATCAATCATTAACCTTTGGCCTAGGGTTCTCTGGTACCAAGTACACTTATGAGCATCCCTATGTTCGAACATGGTGTTTGTTATAGACAATCGATGACTAGCACAGAACTCCAACAACAAACAACCACTCTGGTCAAGGTCTCCAAGAAGGCCGAATACTCCAAACTCCTGTTTGGTGCATATGCACAAACAACAGTCAGAGTTTTCCCCCCCACAACCCGCAGGCGACCCTCTCGTCCACCGGGGTAAACTCCAACGTAGCGGCGCTCAGCCAGGGGCTTGTGAGTATCCCCACACCCGCCCGGCGCCTCACACCCTGGGCAACTCCGGAGAAGAGTCCAACCCCTATCCAGGAGTATGGTTCCAGAACCGAGACTATGCGTAGAGGTAAGATCTAACCGGTAGCGCTCTACCTCCCGCACCAGTTCCGGCTCCTTCCCCACAGAGAGGTGACGTCCACGTCCCCAGAGCCAGCGTCTGCTGCCCGGGTCTGGTCCGTCGAGGCCCCTGACCTTCACTGCCACCCGTGTGACAACGCACCCGACCCCAGCGGTTCCTCCCACAGGTGGTGGGCCCATGGGCTGGAGAGATGGGAGCCATGTAGCTTTTTCGGGCTGTGCCCGGCCGGGCTCCATGGCAAACCAGGCCACCAGGCGCTCGCCAACGAGCCCGCCATCTGGGCCTGGCTCCAGACGGGGGCGCCGGGCTTCCTCCGGGCAGGGTCACTCCATCTCTACCTCGTTTATTCATTGGGGTTTTTGAACCATTCTTTGTCTGGCCCCTCACCTGAGACTATTTTGCCTTGGGAGACCCTACCAGGAGCACACAGCTCCAGACAACACAGCCCTCAGGTTCACAGAGACACACAAACCTCTCCACCACGATAAGGTGATGGTTCACGGAGAGGCAATAAGTATTTAGTCTTTTTAATGTTTACTTGGCTGATGATAGTCTATATTTTTTTTATGTTAATACATCCCATGAAAATCAAAAAACATCATGAATGTATCAACTTTTGCTACTTTGGCCAAAGTATTTTTTTTGTGATAATTTTTTTTTTAGCACCTTTAGACATACTAAACAACAATGGCGCACAGAACAAAAAAACACAAATTGAACAAGAACAAAGACCCTCTCCCACCCCCACCCCTCTGCGGCTCAAGAAAAACAAAAGAAACAAACACACCTTGCCTAATCATTCTCCTCTAGTTCTTGTGGGGTAGAGGTCATTAAGTCTGATATTTGTGCTGCTGTGCTTTCCAATAGGCTGATAGTTGATGATTTGGCTTTGTTAATCCTTGCTGTAGAGAGCTCAAGCATAATGATGTCTAGGAAATACACCAACCACTGTTTTATACAAAGCGAGTGGGGGGCAGCATTGAGCTATCATTTTCTTAGTTGCAGTTGAGATGGCTAACCAAACTTTCTTTTGTCTCTCAAGCAGGTGTAATTTAGAGTCATCATTAAATAACAAAACAATCGGGTCAGTAGGAATTTTTTTTTTTTTTTTAAGATTTGTTTTTATTAACAGAAGTTCTTACAAGATATTAAAGGTGTGTAGTAAGGATCTGCAATTTGAAACATTGAAGGTTGTATTTCACAAAAGGAAATACACACAAATGTGTAACCTTACAGATACACCGTACAATGATAATGATTTTAAATTTTTGAACATCAGAAAAGAAAACAAGAGAAAGGAAAAAGACTAAGTAAATAAAATCAATACAAAACAAAAACACAAATATTACACAAACTTTCCCCTTCCCACCCCCTTCCCTTGTATGGTTCTCAATTTCCTTTCATTTATATATCTAAACAGTCTATGTACAGTTTAAGTACCTACACCCATCTGTGTATATACATATCTATTGTATATAAGTCTACACACTACTTATAACAAATGCATCAATGAGGAGGTCATACCAGATAAACATGCAGAGTGCTAATTTCTAAGGCGGTCCAGGAGGGCTCATACTAGCGTGGTCAGCCAAGTCCAGAGAAGGCAGAATGTCTGTGAAGGGGCCCCAGATTTGTCTAAAGGCTGCATGTTTCCCTCTCACATTATATAATATCTTTTCGGGTGTGCAGTAAGACACAAGCTCATTAATCCAATGTCTTACTGATGGTGAATTTTCAGATTTCCAGTTAATCAGAATACATTTTTTTACTGCAGTGCTCGCAAGTAAGATAAAGTATTTCTTGTAGTAGTTCACATTAATAGAGCTTGTGTCCCCCAGGATCCAAAGTTTTGGGTCCTGTTCAATTTGATTTCCTATTATCCTTGAGGTTAATTCAATGACACGTTTCCAAAATTGTTCTATCATTGGGCAACTCCATAGCATGTGTAATGCATGTGTACGGTCACTTTACATCTCTGACATTTGGAAGAGATGTTACTGTCAATTTTATGTAACCTGCAAGGGGTGTAGTATGTCCTATGGAATATATTAAATTGAATTTGTCTGTGTTTCGTGGAGGTTAGCACAGTCTGTGCTTGTTCCAGTAGACGATGCCATTGTGTCTCCTCATAAATACAGCCTAGGTCTTTTTCCCATTTCCCCTTTGTAGATGTTTTATCATAAACCGGTAATTTTCCATTGATTATGCCATATATAGAAGATATTATTCCTTTTGTTGAATCATGTAATTTATTACATAGGTGGGTTTCAAGAGGAGTTTCTTGTGGCATATATGGGAATGTTTCTTTGGATTTCTCCTTAACCCAGTCTCTGATTTGTAGAAATTTAAAGAAACTGTCTTTGGGAAGATTGAATCTTTCATTTAGTTGTTGGAAGTTAGCAAATGTATCGTTAATATACAAGTCAGCAACTGTCTGGATTCCTCTTTCCCTCCACCCCCGTAGCACCGAGTCAGCTATGTGGTATGAGAGGTTGGGATTACCCCATAAAGGTGCCTTTCTAAGAAAGTAATTATTTGTGTCGAGAAGTGAGTGAGATTCTTGCCACGCAGCAAATGTATTCAGTATTATTGAATTGTTTGTGAGTGTGGCTAAACATTTTTTTGTGCCTAAGAAAGGAATATCCTTTAACGGAATAGATTTCATCTCATGTTGTTCTATTGGGACCCATCTAACCTCACTGTTCTCTGCATGCAGCCAGATCCAAATCGATCTGTACTGAGACGCAAGATAATAATTCCTAAAATTTGGTAAGTTGAGTCCTCCCCTTGAATATGGAGCCTGTATAGAGAGGAGTTTGACCCTAGGGTTTTTTCTTTGCCATATAAAAGGAGTTAAAATTTTGTTAAGCTCCTTAAAGAGACTCATGGGAACTTTCATCGGGAGACATTGAAATAAGTAAATAAACTTAGGCAAAATGTTCATTTTGATAGTGTTGATTCTGCCTATGAGAGACAGTGGAAGATCAATCCATCTTTGAAGGTTAAGCTTGGTTTGTTCCAATAGTTTTATATAGTTCTGTTTAAATATATGTTCATCCGATTTACCAATTTGTATTCCCAAATATTTAAAACCAATGGTGCACCATTTTAATGGGTCAGTGAGAGCTCTAATATTATTGTCATGTATATTTAGTGGTAAGATCTCACTTTTAGTGTAATTTAATGTATATCCTGAGACAGCACTATATTCTTTGAGGCATTTCAATAGAGGAGGAATTGATGTTTCTGGATCAGTTATATATAATAAGAGGTCATCTGCTTACAGAGAAAGTTTATGTTCATTTGAGCCAAATTTAATTCCTGCTATGGAGGTGTTAGAACGGATGGCAATGGCTAATGGTTCAATTGCAAGCGCAAAGAGCAGGGGGGAGCTTGGACAGCCTGGCCTGCACCCTCTGGATAATGAGAAAGTGTTAGATAGAATGTCATTTGTTAAAATATTAGCTTTGGGTGCATTAAAAAGTGTTTTAACAAATTTAGTGAATTTCTCTCCAAATCCCATAGCCTTTAGAGTCTGGAATAGAAAGCTTGGTTCAATTCTGTCAAATGCTTTGTTTGCATCCATAGACATTATTAGCATAGGATTTGAATTTTTTTGTGCGATGTTCAGTATGTGGAGCAGTCGCCGCACATTGTCTGCTCCGTACCGGTCTTTAATGAAACCCGTTTGGTCAGGGTGTATTATTTTAGGTATAACATCTTTCAGTCTGAGAGCAATTAGTTTGGATAGTATTTTATAATCTGCATTTAAGAGGCTGAGGGGTCTGTATGAGTCACATTTCTGTTTGTCCTTGCCCGGTTTAGGAAGCAGTGTGATTGTTGCGATTTCCAATGAATCTGGTAATTCTTTATTTTCTAGAGCTTCTTTAATCATGTTCGTGAGTGGAGTTAATAGTGTTTTTGAAAAGGCCTTATAATACTCGACAGGGAAGCCATCTGGCCCGGGAGTCTTGTTGTTTTGTAAAGAATTAATGGCATGGAGTACCTCCATTTCTGATATATCTGCATCAAGCAGATCTCTATCCTCATCTTGTAATTTGGGGAGGGTTATTCTATCCAAGAACTTTTTTGCTCCAATATTATCCGCATCTTGCCCAGTTTTGTATAAATTTTCATAGAATTGTTTGAATTCTGCATTAATGGATGATGAGTTATCAAGGAGTCTGCCGTCCTCTGCTAATATTGAGTGTATGAATTTATCAGATGTTTCCTTCTTAATTTGCCAGGCCAAGAGTTTACTTGTTTTGTTCCCGAACTCATAATAGTGATATCTAGTTCTGGCCATAGCTGCTTCCTCTTTGCTGGTACATAGATTACTATATTGCATCCTTGTTCTTGTTAGTGTGTTAAGGTGTTCTTCCTTCTTGGTGGCAATGTATTCCTGTTCCTGCTTTCTAATATCTCTTTCCAATTTGGTTAGTCTCTCTCTAATCTGTTTTACCTTGTGAGCACTGTATGATAAAATTTGACCTCTCATATAGGCTTTAAGAGCTTCCCAAATATTGGCATGTGAGGAGGAATTTGAATTGGTGTCAAGAAATATTTCAATATTGGTAGTCATGTATGAAATAAACTCAGGGTCTTTCAACATGTAATTTTTAAATCTCCACCTGCAGGTTGTGGGCTGTGGAGTATCAACCAACCAGGAGAGTTTGATGGGATTATGATCTGAGAAGGTAGCTGCTAGATAGGAGCATTCGATCACTGTGGCTATCATACCTAGTGGCACCAGGAACAAGTCAATTCTAGAGTGTGTATTATGGGTAGGTGAAAAGAAAGAGAAATCCCTCTGGTTTGGATAAAGATTTCGCCACACGTCAACTATGCCTATGTCTTTCATACCTTGTTTTAGTGCTGTTGCCGCCTTTGATAGTGAAAAGGTTCTTGGTAATGATCGATCCAAAAGTGGGTTTAATACCAAATTAAAGTCTCCACCCACAACACATTGACCCCCAATTGTAGCCAGTTTCATAATCAGATTGTTAAAGAACAACGGGTCATCGTAATTGGGCCCATATATATTCACTAAGGATATCTTGTTCCTATTTATTTCACAATCTACAAGCAAAAATCTGCCATTTTTATCCTTTTCAACTGAATTTAATTTAAAGTTCAGGCGTTTATTAATGAGCAAGGCAACACCTCTTGCTTTCGAGGAGTAGGAAGAATAGAAAACATTACCCACCCAGTCTCTGTGCAATTTTAAATGTTCATAGTCAGTGAGGTGGCTCTCTTGGATAAAGGCAATGTCTGCATTTTGCCTCTTTAAATATGTCAACATTTTCTTCCTCTTAATTGGTGAGTTGACCCCTCTTATATTCCAAGATATACATGTTAATTTACCCATAATATAGTTTCTTCATAGAGACGTCTCAGAAGGATAAGTGTCATTCTATTCGGCTCTGTGGGTGTCTGGATACATTCCTGCGTTGATTTTAGAGGTAGTAAAATAACGAACATGGGTGTAATGATAAGACTGAATCTGAACCTGGAAGTAATATGGGTATGTGTGTAAATTGAAGTTCGAATTTTAGTGAGAAACCATACGTAACCCCAAAACATTAAAGTAAAAACCTGCCTAGTAAAGCCCCTGTAACAAAAACACATTAGGTAGATAACTCTCTTAAACAACAGTGGTGGCTCCAGCAACTGCTAATAATTAAAAACTGGCCACTCATAACAGTTAGAAAAAGTTAGCAATTTCACAATATTATTGATAAGGCAGAACTATGTAAGACATAGAAAAGTTAGTTAAATGAGGTGCGATCCCATTCTACCATTCTTGTGGTATTAACCATAACATCACGTGCATTAGTCTGCACGCAGGATCTACAGCTTATCATCTGCCATGGTCCCACTTATTTTGAACATTTGAAAATAACAGGGTTTGGCTATCATGTCGTAGCTTGAATCACAACCCTTCTCATCAGTGTCTATAACGCTGGGCTGTGCACTGTAGTCACTCTGGTTAGCTTTATTCTACTCACTTGGAAGCTTTTTCAAAAAGTGTTGGACTTCGGCTGGAGTGGAGAAAAACTTGACTTTTCCCAGATGTTTGATGCGAAGCTGGGAAGATCAGCGCGTATTCCATCTCCTTCTCTCGCAGTATCCTCTTCACATCACGGTACTTGTCTCTCCTACGCTGCAGGTCTGCACTGTAATCTGGATAGAACGATATCCTTTTGTTGTCGTATGTCATCTCTCCTTTACTTCTGGCCAGACGAAGGGCTTTTTCTTTGTCTCTGAAGTTCAGGAATTTGGCGATGAGGGGCCGCGGTCTGTCAGACTTCTTCCCGATGCGGTGTGCTCTTTCCAGGATGACAGGTGAGGTGAAGTTATCCTTACCCAGGATTTGAGGTATAAGCTTTTCCAAAAATCCTACAGTATCACGGACCCTCTGCTTGTTCCGCACATTTATTATCCTAATGTTAGACCTCCTGCTGCAGTTTTCTAAGTCGTCAGTTTTGTCTTTGAGGTGCGTTATCAGTTTCTCCATTTCGCCGACGCGGTCGCGCGTGTCTTTGATATTGTCTTCATTTGTACTCACTCGTGTCTGTATCTCCTCAACCTGTTCCGCCAGCGTAGAGAGCGAGGACTCGATTTTCGTTAATGTTGTTTGTATGTCGGCTGTTTTCTTGTCAATATGTTTTGTGAGGTTGTCTTTGGTCTCTTGGATAGCATCGAGAAGTTTGCTGAAGGATGTTTCCTTTTCCCCGTGCGCCAAGTTTCTTGTGGTTACAGCGTGCAGGTGTCGCGAAGTTTGAGTTGTCGTTTTCTTTCTTCTTCTTCGCTTTTTTTTTCGAACATTGTAGCTTGCCATATAAAAGTGTTCTTAATTGCTTTGCCTCTTGCAAGCAAATTAAAGTGATGGGGGGTTAAATCAGGATAAAGGCAGAAGCTAGGTACCACCACCGAGAGCTCACGAACACACGTCTGCACTCCTCCGCTGCATCCGGTCAACTGTCGCACAGAGATGTTTTTGAGGTGAAAGAAGGCAGTTCTGGTTATTTGCTTCATGTGATTTTCAAAAGTGAGGTTTCTGTCGAAGATGACTCCCAGGTTATGGATGTGTGGGGATGGAGACAGGGTGGAGTGGTTGACAATGTGACCAAAGTTATGGGTGTTCTTTGTGAGGGATTTTGGGCCGATGAGCATTAAGTCGGATTTATTGTAGTTGATTTGAAGGAATTTGGTATGCATCCAAGTTTAAATATTGATGAGGCAGTTGGTCAGGGTGGAGGATGTAGCTGTGGTGATGGATTTGGTATGGTATGGATGTAGATCTGGACATCATCAGCGAAGCAGTGGAAGTGTTCACTGTGCTGTGGAGTCTTTGAGTACTTCCTTCATCTTCTTCAAGTCATCGATGACTTTCTGACAGTATTCAGCTGACTGGATGATGGAGTCTGTTAACTTTCTGTCCTCTTCAGGGCTTGCAGTGAGTGTGAAGACATTCCACATAGCAGACAATACTCCATCACATATTCCCAGGATAGACACTACTGTAAGATTCACAAATTTCTCCATGTCTTCCAGAGTCTTTTCAGCCTGACTTTGATCTGATCTTGAACACATCTTCTTTGTTTCTTCAGCTGATTTTTGCTCCAACTTCTTAGATGCCATCTTTATTTCTTCCAGGTCCTTCTTCAGCAGTTCAATAATCTCCTTCGACTCTTTCCACAGCAGTTTTACTTCATGTACACTTCCACTCTCTGATATCCCTTTTATTACATTTGCACCAGCAACTAAAATGGCTGATCCTCCTGCTATTCCTACTCCTATTGTTGCTATAACTGCTGCTGCTTCTTCTCCTGCTGCTTCTGTTCCTGCTGCTGCTACTGCTGCTCCGCCTGCAAGTAAGCCCAATGGCATGCCAAGGGCTGTTCTTCTGATTTGATCTGTTGTCTTCTGCATCTTTCCCACTTTGGCAGCAATCTCCCTAAACTCTCTAACAATTTCTCTCATTCTGCATTCACTGCTGTCAAACTCTTTGATGAATGAAGCTGCATGTTTGTCCAATTCATACAGACGAGGAGGATATTCCATGCTCTCACTTCTTTTCAGGGTTGCAGCCATCTCCAGGACTCCTGGTCCTCCTGAAGTGTTGAGATCTCCTCTTCAGAGTGATGAAGAAGCTGACTTTAAATCAAACTGTAATCTGATTGGATCAGAAAGGTTCTGTGGAGACAGGAAGAGACACACAACTTCAGAATAAACACACACACACACACACACACACACACACACACACAAACACACACACAGCTGCTGCAGAGTGTACCTGAGTGGAGCTGGGAGGAGAACTAGACTAACGTTAGATTTCTGATATTTTAAAACTCACTATTCCTTTCAAAATAAAAGAAAACTCTGAGTTAGAGCAGCAGAGGAAACTAACCTCAGCCAACATCAACAATAATACTGATCTGATATTCAATATGTTGGACTGTCAGTTTAATATTTAACTTTGGACTTACCAATACACATCTTGGTATCGATACTATCGATATTTAGATCGATACACCCAACCATATTGGGAAGCGGAGTCTGAAGCTGGCAGTGGCGACAGGTAGTCAGAAGTTAAGATGAAAAGACAGCAGAAGCTCAGTTTAAGTGAATTCTTTCTTATGGGGAAGAAAAGAAAGAGAGGAAATGTGAGTTGGTAATAATTTTGTCCAGGAGGATAATTATATTTTCTGTCTACCGTTAGACTTGTTGATGTTAAGCTGATATTGTGATCCAACATCTAGCTAACTAGTGCACTCTTGCAAGGTAAACGTTGTTACTATTAACGTTACTAACCAATGTTGACTGGCGAAAATATGGCAGACTTTCCAGTAACGTAATGGACAAAAGCGATTTGACACTAAAAACAGTATTTAAGATGATTGTAAAAGAACATGATTTTTCTATTAACTTAACGCATGTAACTTGACAATGAGTAAAGAGAACAGAGAGATCAGTGTGTGGTGGTTAATAATGAAATGTCTACATTCTTAAAAATGAATACAGGAGTACCGCAAGGGTCCATTCTTGGGCCATTGCTTTTTACTTTGTATATTAATGATCTGCCAAACTCATGTCCTACAGCAGGATTTCAGATGTATTCTGACGATGCAGTGGTTTATGTGCGAGGGAAAAGTGTGCATGCAGTTTCGGTTGAACTGGCAAAATACCTGCAAAATGTGGCGGTGTGGTTTCAAAATGCAGGGCTGACATTGAATGTTAAAAAGACTATGTCTATTTGCTTTGCCTCAAGATTCAAGTCCATGTCAGAAGAACTAAATTTACGGATAAATGGGCATAAGATCCAGCAGGTCTCAGAGGTCAAATACTTGGGCCTTGTACTTGACTCTCAACTTAAATTTGACAGTCATATTAAAAAAATATGTTGAGTAGCCAAAGCTAATCTTTATACATTCAGATTGATCAGGGACTACCTACCGTTTTATGCTGCTCACACTTTCATGCATGCCATGATCTTCTCGCATATAAGTTACTGCATCTGCACATGGTCACAGGCTACTGTTACTACAGTTAAGCCAATTCAAATGATTTATAACAGAGCGGTTAAAATCCTAGATAGGAAATCCATTAGGTCACATCACTGTGTTAGTCTGAGGAATTTAAATATTTTATCTTTTGTAAATTTCATTACATTTTCTTTGTTGAAGCTGATGCATAAATGTTTAAATCAGCAAGCGCCACAGGTCTTGAGTGAGTGCAGTTGCTCTCAGGGCTGTGGGTTCACGGACTAGAGGAGCTCAGAACGGGAACTGCCAGATCCCGAAATGTTGTACTTCATTTGGACAATCAGCTTTCTCTGTACAAGGCACAAAAGCTTGGAACTGTTTACCCACTGAACTGAAAGGAGAGTCAAACTGGGTCCTTTTCAAACACAAACTCAAAGACTCTTTAATCATAGGTAAAGCATGTGACCACTGACTATCGGCTTCGTTGTTATTGTGTAATAGTGTTTTAATATGTTGATTTTAACTATGTATTGTTGAATTTAATGTAAAGGCCCACTAGGGACGGACATTGAGAAGTAGCTTCGGCTAAAATGTTGTAGTATGTAACATGAGCTTATGTAACATACTTGTCCCTATTCAAATATTCAAATAAACTTAAAAGTAAAGTTACACATCTCCCACATCTAGAAAGGAGTTACTGTCTGTGTGGGTTTCGCTTGTTCTTGACATTCCCATCAGTATTTTTCTATACCTTATTCATCTCCATTGCTTTCATATTAGAGATCAGATGAAGTTCAGCTGGAAACTAACAGTGGTGACACTGGTGAGGGTGATGCAGGGAGAGCCAACACTGCAGAGTTGCAGGTAGGTGAAGGGTGAGGTGATTTTAGTTTGTTGATCATGAGAGGAAGGTTTGAACATGATAAGAAGTGAACACGGTTTAACTTAAACAATAATATAACAAACATGATTTTAATATTGCACTAGCTTTTTTCCACAGGATGCGTAACGGCTGCGGACCAGCTCCGCTGCGTGTCTGCTGCGTGCTCCGCCGTCCATCAGTACCCACCAGGTCCGGATTTGTTGCTGAACGGCTGCAGCCATGACTGACAGCTGTAGTCACGAGGACCCACAAGTTCTCTCAAATTCACGTAGAATATAACTACAAAACCAACAACAGTTAGTTTCCATCCAGAGGAGTAGAGGGGAAACATCTCTGTGCTGTGTTTTCAAGGTGTAGTGCAGGGAAATATGATCCGCCGTGAGCACGGTGTATTTTCTTTTGAAAATTAACCAGATATTTATTTTGTTTCTGTGCTCGACTTCCTGTCCCGCCCTATCTGCCGTGTGCTGAATTGCTGCGGAGCTCTCTGTCGTCCGCCAAAAATAGAAACTCTGCGTATCTGCTGAGGAGGGCTGCGGACTGACGGTACAGATCCACTTTTGCGACACGACTGTCGCGTGGTGTTGCGATGCCTCCGTTGATGGGGGTTCCTCAATTTACAGCTATGGGCAGGTCCAGCGGGGAATGTTGTGTCAGGGAGAAGTGATGTTCTCCCTGTGTCCTCTGTGCTCTACTTCTATTGGATAGTCACCTCGCGTTCAACGGATTCATTTGCATAAAGATGGGCATCGGCAAGCTTCTTGACGCGCTACATTTTCTAAAATGTAGCGCCGCCTTCCCAAAATGCTTTGCGTGCGCGTTGAAGTCGCTTGACGTCACCCATAGGAATAGAGCGGGGCGCGACACGACTGAAGCGTAGCACGGACAAGTGGATCTGCACCGTAACGGAACTGGGACAGAGTAGGGACGCAGACGTTCTGCAGTCTGTGGAAATACATAGATTGACTTTAATGGAAACCTAATGACTCCGTCGACGTTCCGCATCCAGTGGAAATTGCCGGTAACACTGGTGAGGGTGATGCAGGGAGAGGCAGCACTGCAGAGCTGCATGTAGGTGGTATATGAAAGGTGAGGTGATTTTAGTTTGTTGAACATGATAAGCAGAAAAGGAAAAAGAGACTGTGCTGTCACGTCCATGTGTGCGTGCGTCCTTAAGAACTGTAACTCATATAACTTATGTTATCAGTTAATTGTAGCGTTGACCGGCATGAAATCGGCATATGTCAGACTGACCTGCCGCTTGTCGGTCATGGCCGAGCACGTGAAAACCGACTAGGGTTTAATGGTGCGTTCTTTTTGTCCACCGAAGTCGATTTACAAGTTGTTTTCCAGAGTTACGAACCGGAAGTTGCAAAAAGAACGCCACCGAGGTCGTATATACAACTCGTCAAGTCGTCTGAACTCAGAGGACCCCGAGTTCACTTTCAAAGATGGCTACGTCGTGCATCACACGTAGTAAACATCGTGGTTTTCTACAATTTTAAGCACTTTTGTCTTTGTTGTAACCAAATGAAGAAGTCGTACACATAGCACTGTATACTACTACCTATAGACATGTCTCTACAGTCTTATTAGGAGTTAAACATAGTGCTGTATACTACTACCTATAGACATGTCTCTACAGTCTTATTAGGAGTTAAACATAGTGCTGTATACTGCTACCTATAGACATGTCTCTACAGTCTTATTAGGAGTTAAACATAGTGCTGTATACTGCTACCTATAGACATGTCTCTACAGTCTTATTAGGAGTTAAACATAGTGCTGTATACTACTACCTAGAGACATGTCTCTACAGTCTTATTAGGAGTTAAACATAGTGCTGTATACTGCTACCTATAGACATGTCTCTACAGTCTTATTAGGAGTTAAACATAGTGCTGTATACTGCTACCTATAGACATGTCTCTACAGTCTTATTAGGAGTTAAACATAGTGCTGTATACTACTACCTAGAGACATGTCTCTACAGTCTTATTAGGAGTTAAACATAGTGCTGTATACTACTACCTATAGACATGTCTCTACAGTCTTATTAGGAGTTAAACATAGTGCTGTATACTACTATCTATAGACATGTCTCTACAGTCTTATTAGGAGTTAAACATAGTGCTGTATACTACTACCTAGAGACATGTCTCTACAGTCTTATTAGGAGTTAAACATAGTGCTGTATACTGCTACCTATAGACATGTCTCTACAGTCTTATTAGGAGTTAAACATAGTGCTGTATACTACTACCTATAGACATGTCTCTACAGTCTTATTAGGAGTTAAACATAGTGCTGTATACTACTACCTAGAGACATGTCTCTACAGTCTTATTAGGAGTTAAACATAGTGCTGTATACTACTACCTATAGACATGTCTCTACAGTCTTATTAGGAGTTAAACATAGTGCTGTATACTACTACCTATAGACATGTCTCTACAGTCTTATTAGGAGTTAAACATAGTGCTGTATACTGCTACCTATAGACATGTCTCTACAGTCTTATTAGGAGTTAAACATAGTGCTGTATACTGCTACCTATAGACATGTCTCTACAGTCTTATTAGGAGTTAAACATAGTGCTGTATACTGCTACCTATAGGCATGTCTCTACAGTCTTATTAGGAGTTAAACATAGTGCTGTATACTGCTACCTATAGACATGTCTCTACAGTCTTATTAGGAGTTAAACATAGTGCTGTATACTGCTACCTATAGACATGTCTCTACAGTCTTATTAGGAGTTAAACATAGTGCTGTATACTACTACCTATAGACATGTCTCTACAGTCTTATTAGGAGTTAAACATAGTGCTGTATACTGCTACCTATAGACATGTCTCTACAGTCTTATTAGGAGTTAAACATAGTGCTGTATACTGCTACCTATAGACATGTCTCTACAGTCTTATTAGGAGTTAAACATAGTGCTGTATACTGCTACCTATAGACATGTCCCTACAGTCTTATTAGGAGTTAAACATAGTGCTGTATACTGCTACCTATAGACATGTCTCTACAGTCTTATTAGGAGTTAAACATAGTGCTGTATACTGCTACCTATAGACATGTCTCTACAGTCTTATTAGGAGTTAAACATAGTGCTGTATACTGCTACCTATAGACATGTCCCTACAGTCTTATTAGGAGTTAAACATAGTGCTGTATACTGCTACCTATAGACATGTCTCTACAGTCTTATTAGGAGTTAAACATAGTGCTGTATACTGCTACCTATAGACATGTCCCTACAGTCTTATTAGGAGTTAAACATAGTGCTGTATACTGCTACCTATAGACATGTCCCTACAGTCTTATTAGGAGTTAAACATAGTGCTGTATACTGCTACCTATAGACATGTCCCTACAGTCTTATTAGGAGTTAAACATAGTGCTGTATACTGCTACCTATAGACATGTCTCTACAGTCTTATTAGGAGTTAAACATAGTGCTGTATACTGCTACCTATAGACATGTCTCTACAGTCTTATTAGGAGTTAAACATAGTGATGTATACTGCTACCTATAGACATGTCCCTACAGTCTTATTAGGAGTTAAACATAGTGCTGTATACTGCTACCTATAGACATGTCTCTACAGTCTTATTAGGAGTTAAACATAGTGCTGTATACTGCTACCTATAGACATGTCCCTACAGTCTTATTAGGAGTTAAACATAGTGCTGTATACTGCTACCTATAGACATGTCTCTACAGTCTTATTAGGAGTTAAACATAGTGCTGTATACTACTACCTATAGACATGTCTCTACAGTCTTATTAGGAGTTAAACATAGTGCTGTATACTGCTACCTATAGACATGTCTCTACAGTCTTATTAGGAGTTAAACATAGTGCTGTATACTACTACCTATAGACATGTCTCTACAGTCTTATTAGGAGTTAAACATAGTGCTGTATACTGCTACCTATAGACATGTCTCTACAGTCTTATTATGAGTTAAACATAGTGCTGTATACTGCTACCTATAGACATGTCTCTACAGTCTTATTAGGAGTTAAACATAGTGCTGTATACTGCTACCTATAGGCATGTCTCTACAGTCTTATTAGGAGTTAAACATAGTGCTGTATACTGCTACCTATAGACATGTCTCTACAGTCTTATTAGGAGTTAAACATAGTGCTGTATACTGCTACCTATAGACATGTCTCTACAGTCTTATTAGGAGTTAAACATAGTGCTGTATACTACTACCTATAGACATGTCTCTACAGTCTTATTAGGAGTTAAACATAGTGCTGTATACTGCTACCTATAGACATGTCTCTACAGTCTTATTAGGAGTTAAACATAGTGCTGTATACTGCTACCTATAGACATGTCCCTACAGTCTTATTAGGAGTTAAACATAGTGCTGTATACTGCTACCTATAGACATGTCTCTACAGTCTTATTAGGAGTTAAACATAGTGCTGTATACTGCTACCTATAGACATGTCTCTACAGTCTTATTAGGAGTTAAACATAGTGCTGTATACTGCTACCTATAGACATGTCCCTACAGTCTTATTAGGAGTTAAACATAGTGCTGTATACTGCTACCTATAGACATGTCTCTACAGTCTTATTAGGAGTTAAACATAGTGCTGTATACTGCTACCTATAGACATGTCTCTACAGTCTTATTAGGAGTTAAACATAGTGCTGTATACTGCTACCTATAGACATGTCTCTACAGTCTTATTAGGAGTTAAACATAGTGCTGTATACTACTACCTAGAGACATGTCTCTACAGTCTTATTAGGAGTTAAACATAGTGCTGTATACTACTACCTATAGACATGTCTCTACAGTCTTATTAGGAGTTAAACATAGTGCTGTATACTACTATCTATAGACATGTCTCTACAGTCTTATTAGGAGTTAAACATAGTGCTGTATACTACTACCTAGAGACATGTCTCTACAGTCTTATTAGGAGTTAAACATAGTGCTGTATACTGCTACCTATAGACATGTCTCTACAGTCTTATTAGGAGTTAAACATAGTGCTGTATACTACTACCTATAGACATGTCTCTACAGTCTTATTAGGAGTTAAACATAGTGCTGTATACTACTACCTAGAGACATGTCTCTACAGTCTTATTAGGAGTTAAACATAGTGCTGTATACTACTCCCTATAGACATGTCTCTACAGTCTTATTAGGAGTTAAACATAGTGCTGTATACTACTACCTAGAGACATGTCTCTACAGTCTTATTAGGAGTTAAACATAGTGCTGTATACTGCTACCTATAGACATGTCTCTACAGTCTTATTAGGAGTTAAACATAGTGCTGTATACTACTACCTATAGACATGTCTCTACAGTCTTATTAGGAGTTAAACATAGTGCTGTATACTGCTACCTATAGACATGTCTCTACAGTCTTATTAGGAGTTAAACATAGTGCTGTATACTACTACCTATAGACATGTCTCTACAGTCTTATTAGGAGTTAAACATAGTGCTGTATACTGCTACCTATAGACATGTCTCTACAGTCTTATTAGGAGTTAAACATAGTGCTGTATACTGCTACCTATAGACATGTCTCTACAGTCTTATTAGGAGTTAAACATAGTGCTGTATACTGCTACCTATAGGCATGTCTCTACAGTCTTATTAGGAGTTAAACATAGTGCTGTATACTGCTACCTATAGACATGTCTCTACAGTCTTATTAGGAGTTAAACATAGTGCTGTATACTGCTACCTATAGACATGTCTCTACAGTCTTATTAGGAGTTAAACATAGTGCTGTATACTACTACCTATAGACATGTCTCTACAGTCTTATTAGGAGTTAAACATAGTGCTGTATACTGCTACCTATAGACATGTCTCTACAGTCTTATTAGGAGTTAAACATAGTGCTGTATACTGCTACCTATAGACATGTCTCTACAGTCTTATTAGGAGTTAAACATAGTGCTGTATACTGCTACCTATAGACATGTCTCTACAGTCTTATTAGGAGTTAAACATAGTGCTGTATACTGCTACCTATAGACATGTCTCTACAGTCTTATTAGGAGTTAAACATAGTGCTGTATACTGCTACCTATAGACATGTCCCTACAGTCTTATTAGGAGTTAAACATAGTGCTGTATACTGCTACCTATAGACATGTCTCTACAGTCTTATTAGGAGTTAAACATAGTGCTGTATACTGCTACCTATAGACATGTCTCTACAGTCTTATTAGAAGTTAAACATAGTGCTGTATACTGCTACCTATAGACATGTCCCTACAGTCTTATTAGGAGTTAGACATAGTGCTGTATACTGCTACCTATAGACATGTCTCTACAGTCTTATTAGGAGTTAAACATAGTGCTGTATACTGCTACCTATAGACATGTCCCTACAGTCTTATTAGGAGTTAAACATAGTGCTGTATACTGCTACCTATAGACATGTCCCTACAGTCTTATTAGGAGTTAAACATAGTGCTGTATACTGCTACCTATAGACATGTCTCTACAGTCTTATTAGGAGTTAAACATAGTGCTGTATACTGCTACCTATAGACATGTCTCTACAGTCTTATTAGGAGTTAAACATAGTGCTGTATACTGCTACCTATAGGCATGTCTCTACAGTCTTATTAGGAGTTAAACATAGTGCTGTATACTGCTACCTATAGACATGTCTCTACAGTCTTATTAGGAGTTAAACATAGTGCTGTATACTGCTACCTATAGACATGTCTCTACAGTCTTATTAGGAGTTAAACATAGTGCTGTATACTGCTACCTATAGACATGTCTCTACAGTCTTATTAGGAGTTAAACATAGTGATGTATACTGCTACCTATAGACATGTCCCTACAGTCTTATTAGGAGTTAAACATAGTGCTGTATACTGCTACCTATAGACATGTCTCTACAGTCTTATTAGGAGTTAAACATAGTGCTGTATACTGCTACCTATAGACATGTCCCTACAGTCTTATTAGGAGTTAAACATAGTGCTGTATACTGCTACCTATAGACATGTCTCTACAGTCTTATTAGGAGTTAAACATAGTGCTGTATACTACTACCTATAGACATGTCTCTACAGTCTTATTAGGAGTTAAACATAGTGCTGTATACTACTACCTATAGACATGTCTCTACAGTCTTATTAGGAGTTAAACATAGTGCTGTATACTACTACCTATAGACATGTCTCTACAGTCTTATTAGGAGTTAAACATAGTGCTGTATACTGCTACCTATAGGCATGTCTCTATAGTCTTATTAGGAGTTAAATACCATCTGATTAGTTATTCTGCAGCTTGTGCAGTTGAAATTGGCTAGAGACGTTCGGTTGCTATATGACAACGATGGCTTTAAGCCGAGTCTGGAGCAGAAAGCAGAGCAGTAGCCTAACGTTAATGTTAATCAAAACGTAATTTTCATGTATCAAACTGTGAAATATATCTGTGTAATATGTCAATAACTGGGTGGATAAAATCCTAAATGTTACTAAAAATGTTACAAAAATCCATTTTTTCTCCGACTCGTAGTATCGTGTGACAAAAAGAACACAACAACCCCGCGGTTATTCGTTTCCCGACATGGATGTGACGTCACACTCGAGCTACTAGTCGCGATTACAAGACAAAAAGAACGCACCATTAGTTCTCGGATTTATTTGATGCGCTGGATTTAACCAATCATCAAACTTCCACCTACCAATGAAACGAGTTCTAGCCAATCAGATGCAAAGTAGGGCGGGCCTTTGCCGAAATGTGAGAGTGCGGTGCAGCTAAACGCAGCTAAATAAATGGAGGCAAAGTTTATCAAACTTGGAGCATGTAGATACAGCTCTAGTTGAGAAAGTAGTTAAAATAAATTGCATTCGGCATGAACAGAGGACAAGAGGAAAAGGGTGGAGACGGGAAGCTGTTTAGCACTTGGTGCCTCAAATTGAGGGAGCTTCTTCCTTTACTGACCGACCGTGATACAAACAATACGTGTGTGCACTTTCATAGAGGAACATGATTTGTCATTAACAATGGCCACTCATGTGGCCACTGTGTAAAAGCTATCTGAAGCCCAAACTGCCTTGACAAAGCTGTCTGTTTGGAGTCAGCATGGCAGGTTTTTTTTGGTTTCCCTGTCCCAGAGTTTAGACGTCTAGCTATATGAAACGATAAACAATGCAACGTTTTTAATAATGTAAATTAAGCAGCTGATATCAACATGGACAAAATCATGAATGTACTAATTCGCTTTTTTGATGATGACCTGGCCAAAGTAGTAAAGTTTAGTTTTCACAATGATTCATTGTAGGATTATGATTGCAATATGTAAATCCACATTGACTCTTTATTTAACATATGGTTGGAAGAAGTAAAAATTTATCCAAAACTTTTTAGTTTTTAAAAATTATGACTTTTATTATTGTGTAATGTCAGAAGGACTTTAACTGTTTTGCCAGTCAAATTAACTTTAATGAGTGCATATTGAAATATTACACTGTTGGTTGGCAAAAAATGCATCTCAAAATGCGTCAGATTGATGCTTTAAAACAGGGGTATTCAACTAAATTTTAAGAAGGTCCAGTTAGAGAAAATGTTTTGAAGCAAAGGTCCGGAAGATCATAATGTCTAACAATTTAGTGTTATATATATTTAAGTAGCCTAGTAGTTGTATCAACATCTGAATGTAATCAATAACTGACCATCAAATCAAATTAATTCAGTACAATTCAAAAACATGTTGACAATATTTATTGTCACGTAACATAGAACTGAACATATATGTATGACTATATATATGTATATTGTTCTCTCATTAACTAAATAAAACTAGGGCTGCATTTCAAAATACAGGGCTTAAAGTGAAAAAAAATCCTGAGCCTGAAACTTTTTGGAAGGAGTAAAGTCCTTACATTACACATCACAATCATAACTTTGCATTGTTTAGCTTTTCATAAACTCTTGGACAAAGCCGTTATGTTTAAATAACTCAGGCATGAAAACGGATCAGGGGTGAAAAAGGTGAGAAGGATATTTTAAATAGTCCATATTTTAAAGCATCAATCTGATGCATTTTGAGATGCATTTTTTGCCAACCAACAGTGTAATATTTCAATATGCACTCATTAAAGTTAATATGCAAAACAGTTAAAGTCCTTCTGACATTACACAATAATAAAAGTCATAATTTTTAAAAACTAAAAAGTTTTGGATAAATTTTTACTTCTTCCAACCATATGTTAAGAGTCAATGTGGATTTACATATTGCAATAATATCATAATACTACAATGAATCATTGTGAAAACTAAAATTTACTACTTTGGCCAGGTCAGCATCAAAAAGGTGAATTAGTACATTCATGATTTTGTCCATGTTGATATTAGCTGCTTTATTTACATTTATTAAAAACGTAGCATATAGCTAGCGTCTAAACTCTGGGACAAAGCCGTGATGTTTAAATACCTGCCATGCTGACTCCAAACAGACAGCTTTGTTAAGGTAGTTTGGGCTTCAGATAGCTACAGTATCACGGTCGGTCAGTAAAGGAACAGTCGCAGCGGTAGCCGCCGTTGCCGGTAACGTACTCGTATGACAGAGTGCACAGACCGAAGCTTTGTGACTAGCATCTAATGACTAGCATCTAATGACTAGCCTCTAATGACTAGCATCTAATGACTAGCATCTACTGACTAGCATCTAATGACTAGCATCTAATGACTAGCATCTAATGACTAACATCTAATGACTAGCCTCTAATGACTAGCATCTAATGACTAGCATCTAATGACTAGCCTCTAATGACTAGCATCTAATGACTAGCATCTAATGACTAGCCTCTAATGACTAGCATCTAATGACTAGCATCTAATGACTAACATCTAATGACTAGCATCTAATGACTAGCATCTAATGACTAACATCTAATGATTAACATCTAATGACTAGCATCTAATCACTAACATCTAATGACTAGCATCTAATGACTAGCATCTAATGACTAGCATCTAATGACTAACATCTAATGACTAACATCTAATGACTAACATCTAATGACTAGCATCTAATGACTAGCATCTAATGACTAGCATCTAATGACTAACATCTAATGACTAACATCTAATGACTAGCATCTAATGACTAGCATCACCGCACTCTTGCTTTTCAGCAAAGACCCGCCCTACTTTGCATTTGATTGGCTAGAACTCGTTTCATTGGTAGGTGAAAGTTCGATGATTAAATCCAGCGCATCAAAACAAATCCCATGTGGACATTTTAATTCATTTATTTTTCTAAAATATTCATATGCCAGAAATCCAGCACCAGGCCTGATTACTTTCAACCCTGTGTTAGTTAGAGCTACGTTCCTCTTATATGATTGGTAGGTGAAATCAATTGACTCGAAAATATTAAACTGCATGCAAGTTTTTTTTTCCTCACGACCGCACGCCGGAGATCCGGCACGGTGGCGGAATACTTTAAGCCCTGAAAATAAGAGAAAATAATAGACATGCACCGATTACAACTTTCTAGGCCAATTTCCGATTTTCATTGAGTTAGGCCAGCTAAAACCGATTTTAGCCGATTCCGATTAAATTTTTTCCAACCACTTTACAACACACACAAATATTTATTTTCTGTCTTTTCTTTAATAGAACATTTTGCACAGAACATAAGACATTTTTTGAACAGATCACTATAAAATAAATGGAAATGGATCACTATAAAATAGAACTAAATTACTCCTGGTGTGGGGAATTCACACACATCTAAAGTACAATGTTAGAACCATTTCCTTCTTTTCACATCCAATATCCAACTTAATATAATAAATATAGTCTTGCAGTATAAAGATATTTCTCAAAACACACACGCAGGCCTGTTTGAACATCAACAGTAACGTTACCTGAAAACATAAACATCACACAGATGATTTAACGTCACCACTCATTTTACACACAGTTTAGCAACAAAACTAAACGCTGGGTGAAGATTACTACGGTTTAAATGTTGGTTTGGAGCGGTAGACTAGGCATCCCCACTGACCTGGAAAGCTTTTTAAACAGTAACGTTAATACAGCGTGTCTACAGCGTCTCTAGCAGCCGGACCTCAGAGGCAGAGGGACAGTCACTAATTAATGAATTAGTTCACTAACGTTAGCTTCTTGTCTCATCTGGGGTCTGATGAACAGTCAACTCATCAAAGTCAGGGTGCCCGACGCTATTTTCCGATAAACTGTAGCTGTCATATTTCACGGGACCGCAGTTTTCATGTTCCACTTATTCAGCCTCAGAGGGGAGAGAGAGAGCGGCTACTTTGGTAAAGTTAGACAGAAATTGGCAGATTCGCAAGATTCGCGCGTTTGCGATTCAATAAATCATAGATGAAACGTGTTACGTACACAATAGGCAGCTCTATCTAACCGTAGGAAGGTAGACAACAAGTTACAATACCGTCAATGTTATTGAGCCTAGTGCTTCCAAATTTACTCCACACATCTAGGGGCTCCTTACCAACGTACTACACCTTCTTATGTTGGGAAATCATGCTCACATTATTTTTAAATATTTTTTATTGGGAATAACATCCAATAGCTTCACAGTGTTTGAGCCTAGTGCTTCCAAATTTACACCACACATCGTGGGGCTCCTTACCAACATACTACACCTTCTTATGTTGGGAAAGCAGGCTCAGTCTATTTTTAAATATTTTTTATTGGGGATAACATCCAATAGCGTCACTGTTATTGAGCCTAGTGCTTCCAAGTTTACTCCACACATCTGGGGCCTCCCAAACAACATACTACACCTTCTCATGTTGGGAAAGCAGGCTCACATTATTTTTAATGAATTTGTATTGGGAAAAAATTCAATACCATCAATGTTATTAAGTCTAGCTCTTCCAAAATCACTCCACCCATGTAATGTCTCCCTCTGAACATACTACACCTGTCACTTTTTGAGAATCTGGCTCAGCCTATTTTTAATGAATTTGTATTGGGAAAAAATTCAATACCATCAATGGTATTGAGTCTAGCTCTTCCAAAATCTCTCCACACATCTATGGCATCCCTCTGAACATACTACACCCACTAATTTTTAAAAATCTGGCTCAGCCTGTTTAGAATATATTTTTTTTGGGAAAAATTTCAATACCGTCAATGCTATTGAGTCTAGCTCTTCCAAAATCACTCCACCCATGTAATGTCTCCCTCCGAACATACTACACCCGCCACTTTTTGAGAATCTGGCTCAGCCTATTTCTAATGAATTATTATTGGGAAAAAATTCAATACCATCAATGTTATTGAGTCTAGTGCTTCCAAATTTCCTCCACACATCTAAGGCCTCCCTATGAACATAGTACACCTGCTAATTTTTGAAAAGCTGGCTCAGGCTAACTCTTTGGAATTGTTTTTGTGAAAAAATTCAATACCGTCAATGTTATTGAGTCCATCTCTTCCAGAATCACTCCACACATCTAGGGCCTCCCTGTCAACATACTACACCCACACATTTTTGGACAGCTGACTCAGCCTATTTATAATATATTTATATTGGAAAGAAATTCAATAGCTTCACTGTTATTGATTCTAGTGCTTCCCAAATCACTCAACACATACAAAGCCCCCTGCTGGTTGTACTACAGCACGTACTCTTTAAAAATAGGCATATATGCATCATTGTGGGGAATATTTTTTGCCAAAAATATTTAATATATGTCATACAAACAAAGAGTCATGTCTCTGAAACCTCTACACACATATAACACCCCCCCCCCCTGCTGGTTGTACTACAACATGTAGTTTATATACACATATTGATAACTCTGCAAACCCTTGGTGTTCTCTCAATGAGCTTCATGAGGTAGTCACCTGAAATGGTTTTACCTTCAGGTGTGCTTTGTCAGGGTTCATTAGTGGAAGTTTTTCCCTTATTAATAAAAAAACAAAGGGTGGCTACTTTGAAGAATCTAAAATATAAGACATGTTTTCAGTTATTTCACACTTTTTTGTTAAGTACATAATTCCATATGTGTTCATTCATAGTTTTGATGCCTTCAGTGAGAATCTACAATGTAAATAGTCATGAAAATAAAAAGGAAACGCATTGAATGAGAAGGTGGGTCCTAACTTTTGGCCTGTACTGTATATATACATAGTAGAATGGCAGTAGCTGTATGGAGTTGGGTTGGGAACCGGAAGGTTGCTGGTTCAAGTCCCCATATGGCCCCAAGTATGGTGGTGGACTGGTAGCTAGAGAGGTGCCAGTTCACCTCCTGGGCACTGCTAAGGTACCCTTAAGCAAGGCACCGAACCCCAAACTACTTAGGGCGCCTTTCCATGTGAAGCCCCCTCACTCACCTCTCAATTAGTGCATGTATACGTACTGAGCATGTGTGTGTGTTATTCAGACCCGTGTGTAATAACAACAGAGTGAAAACATTGGAATTTCCCCTTACAGGATTAATAAATTATACATTATAATGAACAAAATAAAATCAATATCACATTCATTCATAATGAACACATCCACAATGTTAATTTTCACACAGAAAATCTCAGATCTGTATTAATAATGTGAATAATGGAAAAACACATTAAATACAAATTGTCTAGCTCTTGTTTACTTTTCTGGGTGGCTTTTCCTTTATATGCAGTTTGTGTAGAATTACCATCGTGGCAGGAGTTGAAATTTTGGATGCTTTAGTTATCCAGACCAAAACCCCAAACTCACTTACAGCCTCTTTAGCTAGGTCTGTTACACAACACACAATTCCAAGGGGTCATTTTTTTGTTTGGTATTTGTGCTGCTGTCACTCCAAGGCACTGCATGTGAAACAGCCTTGTGCAGGTTCCACACTGAATCCACACATATTAAAAGGTTTTTCGCCAAAATATTCCCCAAAATAATGTGCCTATTTTTAAAAAGTGCTGTAGTACAACCAGCAGGGGGCTTTGTATGTGTTGAGTGATTTGGGAAGCACTAGAATCAATAACAGTGAAGCAATTGAATTTTTTTCTAATATAAATATATTATAAATAGGCTGAGCCAGCTGTCCAAAAATGTGTGGGTGTAGTATGTTGACAGGGAGGCCCTAGATGTGTGGAGTGATTCTGGAAGAGATGGACTCAATAACATTGACGATATAGAATTTTTTCACAATAAAAAGCAGTTTTAGTATGTTCAGAGGGAGGCCCTAGCTGTGTGGAGTATATTTGGAAGCACTAGGCTCAATAACAATGACTATATGGAATTTTTTCACAATAACAATTCCTAAGAAATAGGCTGAGCCAGCTTTTCAAAAAGTGGCGGGTGTAGTATTTTCAGAGGGAAGCCATAGATGTGTGGAGTGATGTTGGAAGAGCTACCTTCAATAGCATTGACGGTATTGAATTTTTGGCAAAGAAAATTCATTAGAAATAGGCTGAGCCAGATTCTCAAAAAGTGGCAGATGTAGTATGTTCAGAGGGAGATATTACATGGGTGAAGTGATTTTGGAAGAGCTAGACTCAATAGCATTGACGGTATTGAACTTTTTCCCAATAAAAATATATTATAAATAGGCTGAGCCAGATTTTCAAAAAATAGTGGGTGTAGTATGTTCATAGGGATGCCATAGATGTGTGGAGTGATTTTGGAAGAGCTAGACTTAATAGCATTGATGGTATTGGATTTTTCCCCAATAACAATTCATTAAAAATAGGCTGAGCCATATTTAAAAACAATAGTGGGTGTAGTATGTTCAGAGGGATGCCCCAGATGTGTGGAGTAAATTTGGAAGCACTGGGCTTGATTTTAACTGTGTCGGGCTCGGACACAAATATTTTAATGTCTGTCGGGCTTGGGTCGGGCTCGGTCATGCTCTGTCGGACGCGGGCCGGGCTCGGATAGAAAAATTCGGCCCAATCCGGACTCTAGTGGGCATCACCGATGGGCCGAAGGCAAAGCCAGAGTCGGTAACGTAGGCTACGGCGTAGATGGACTCTGTTCTGAATCAGAAGAAAAGCACCGGGCGCTCACTCTGTGAAAGGCGTGGTACGTAGATGGCCGGTAGCTGTCTACGTGTTTATATAACGTTATACATGCTACAACTGGCTGGAATCACTGCACACATCCTCTCCAAGGAGTGCACCTGTAAAATGTCCCGGAGGAAGTTCAGCCAGCAACTGGCAGAGGAGCTGAAAGCGGACGGAGTTTATGAGTTTATGGAGCAAAAAAAGGGAAGCGGCATGGTCCAAACAGCGGCGCACGGCGCTGCGCACCGCAGACACCAAAACATAGGCAGTGCAGGTTAGGTTAGGTAATAAATGGTCAAATAACATACTTTTAATTGTTATTTGGCTGTGAATTATGTTGAATGAATTTCCCCCAATATGTTTCGGGACATGAATGTATGAAATAATCACGGTTTAGCCTACTATGCCATGATATGATATCAAGGGCGTTGTATTGAATCAACAGCCACGTGCAATGTAGCTAGCAGGTGAAGGTGAAACTAAAATGTGTCAGAACTACAGACTAATACAGGCTTAAATGAACTGATAATATTAGTTATACGACTTACAGTTCTCAAGGATGCACACATGCCATCTCAACCGGAGGACAGCCTGTCTCTTTTTTCTTTCTCACTTTTCTCCGAGTGGCACGCGTGCCCACTCGCGTTGTGAAGCGTGTCCACGCTCTCTAACAATCACTGCTGATAGACAGCTTTTTGTTTTGTTTTCTACATTTCTGATACCGTGGCGGGAGAAATCTAACCGTGGCAGACCGCCACTTGCCAATCAGCATAGAGGAAACACTGGGCTGAAATCAGAGCAGACGGCTCGTGTATAATTACGACTTTATAACATTTCATAAACAGCTGACTCAACTATCTCTCTCTTTCTCCATCTCACTCGTCTATCTCTCCCTTTCTCCGTTGTGTCGTCTGTTTCGCTCCCTTTCTCCATCTCACTCGTCTTTTCCTCAACTTTCTCCGGCACACTCGTCTGTACCTCTCCCTTTCTCCGTCTCATTCGTCTGTTTTCACTCCCTTTGTTTTCTACATGTATCGCTATCTTTTTAATCCAACTTTCTTTTCCTGTGTAACTTGCCTCTAACTCTCTCATCTGTCTGCTCTGTAGAGTCCCAATGTTTACCCCCCGGAATGCAAAGACTTCATTAGCTGAGTGGTATCACGTAGGGCTGGGCGATATGGACCAAAAATCATATCCCGATATATTTTGGCTGAATATCGATATACGATATATATCCCGATATTTTTTTCCGCAAAGTGAGAGCAAATGTTCAGTCAAAGCCAAAATCAAATATGACATGTCACAAGTAGTTTCATAGAAACAGTTGCAAAATCAAATAAATAATAAACCGGTTTCTTCACCTGGTTCATGATTAAATGCTCAGCTGTTCAAATAATAAAATGTAAACCTAAATACTGTATAACAGGAGTACCTTTTTTGAAATCAAAGCTCCATATTTGTGATTCGTTCCAAAGGTCAATTAAGCTTTTGATATTAATATAATCTACTTTGATCAAAATGTAATGCCTCATGCCTGTAAGCCTAGGTTTATAGTCCCATTCTTCCACTTGATACTGCTTCCACTTAAGTAAACTAAAAGATGAACTATCGACTACAAAACAAAGAAACTAATTAATGTGTTAATACAAAGAATATTTATTATGATCGGTTCACAGATCTGAGTTCAAACGGAAACTTCACCCTTCTGAACTAAGAGTTTCTGCTTCAAGGTGAAGTTTAAAACAGACTGAAATGTCCAGGCTCATTCCTCCACTATTTATTTCTGTATGTATTTATGCGTTACGTGTCATTTTAACGAGCACTGAGCTCCAGATCCTGCAGCTGCAGACGGTCTCTGCTGCCCCGCTGTAGCTTCTCTCCGTCCGCCTGCCGCCGGCAAACTTAGTGGAACTTTCGCCCGATATCGACATACAGGTCGTCCTGGACTACGTGTAAGATCCTACCGATCACCACTCTGTCTTTGGCTGGTCCGATCTGGATCAGCGGGGACCCGGCGCAGCAGCGAGGCAAAGCTGTGTTTTTCGGGGGAAGAGACGCTGCGGCCGCCCCGGAGCTCTCAGCCTCCCGCTGCCGCCGGAGCTCAGGTTGCTGGTCGAAGGCGGCATACATAATCATAAAACACATTGTCACCTGTTAAATGTTATTCATTGCTGTTTGTTCTTTTCATTTCCTCTATCAAACATAATTAAGCAGTACAAAAGTCCGGCATCTTTAGCGTTGATCTGAATGCTTCGGACCTCTGTTCCAAGATGGCGGCGGTTTTGACGTATGTTTAGAACCTCAAGGCGACATCTGTGTATATATCTATGGGAGCAAGGATCACATTTGAACTATATCGATATATGCGATATGGTCTAATTCCATATCTCATTTAAAAATATATCGATATATTTTTTATATCGATATATCGCCCAGCCCTAGTATCACGTGGGATGGCTTAACTCACATGCAATTGGTCTGTGCGTTTCCTCATCCACTAAACCACTACCGTAAAGAATACAAAAGCTGCGCATATTAAAATAGAAGCACAGATCAGGTTTTAATTCATAATCTTTTGTTTTGGTCCGGGTCCGTATGGGACGGCTTCTAGGTCCGGATCCGGACCGCGGTCCGCCAGTTAGTGACCTATGCTTTAAAATATGGAATATTTAAAATGTCTTTCTTTCCCCTAGAGGAGTAATATCCTTCTCACCTTTTTCACCCCTGACCTGTTTCCATGCCTGATGGTAAAATTCTAGAAGAATTGATTTGTAGGGCTGCAACAACGAATCGATAAAATCGATAAAATTCGATTACTAAAAAAGTTGGCAACTTTCATTTTCATTATCGATTCGTTGTGTCCCGCAACTATTACGCCACTCAATCACGGAGATAAAAAAAAATTTTAGTTGAGCGCAGAGTGGAGCAGAGTGGAGCAGCGCGGAGTGAAAGAACAGAAAAAAAGGGCAGAGTGGGGGTAGAGGAAATACGGAGAGAGACCGCAGAGAGCCGTAACGTACGGCGGAGGAGAGAAATCAGTATGACCTAAGTCATCCAAGGTGTGGGAGCATTTCACACTAAATAAATCAAAAACCTGTTAATTACACGATAAGCAAAAGCAACACGGCATGGCAGGGGCGCACCACGGTGATGAGTCAGCACCTGAAACGTAAACATGTTGGAGTCCTTGATGAGGAGGACGGGAGTTCAACAGCAGGGTAAAGTCACTACACTTTCCTCCTTCTGTTCAACAGAACAACAGCAGGGTAAAGTCACTACACTATCCTCCTTCTGTTCCGGTCTGAAGGGAGGAACGTACCGTCCCTCCAGGAGCTCTTCTGGTGCTGCTGTTTACTCGTTATCCAGCTGACTAGCATGACAAGCTAGCGTTAGCTCGGTAATAACAGTAATAAATCAGGGGGGGGTATAGTTTGCAAGACTAAAGACACGGTTTTATTCACTCGCCTTTTTTGGCCCATTCATTTTTCAATCTGTTGTCATGTAAATATTATGTGCTTTGTCCCATATCAGTTATTGTTGACAAATATATTAGTGTGTGGTGTATAAATGAACTTAACTTGCACTTACTACAATGATGGTAATAATTTAATGAATGTGTGTGTGTGTGTGTGTGTGTGTGTGTGTCTCTGCGTGTCTGTCTGTCTGTGTGTGTGTCTTGTCTGTATCTGCTATTTGGGTTACTTACCTTTACACAACTATTAACTAAAACAACAAGTATGTATGTATTGAGTTGATGTAAATTAATGTGTTTTTGTTTTGTTTATCCGAATCATCGATTAATCGAAAAAATAATCAACAGATTAATCGATTATTAAAATAATCGTTAGTCGCAGCCCTATTGATTTGATATTTATCAGTTAATTACTGCCATTCAAAATGTGCTTTCCTTTATCTTTACAAATGTATCTTTTTAGGAGAATAAAGTATGTTGGTGAATGTTTTGCACTGTAGTTAATTTATGACATATTTCTATTCAAATCATTTGTCAGGTTTACGATATGTGTCCCCCCCAATGTTAAACTCATTCCTACGCCCCTGGCTGAGGGAGTTGCAAAATCTAAAACTATACAAATCAGCTGGGCTAGACAACCCCAATTTCCTAAAATTATCTGCAAATATTATTGCTTCCCCCATTACCAACCTGTTTAATCTATCTCTCACATCTTCAAAAATTCCTGGAGATTGGAAATCCGCCACAGTCATCCCTCTATTCAAAGGGGGAGACACCCTTGACCCAAACTGCTATAGACCTATATCCATTTTACCCTGTCTCTCGAAGGTCTTCGAAAGCTTGGTCAATAAACAGATCACCAACCATCTCGGATTCCACCGTGTCCTTTCCGCTACGCAATCTGGCTTCAGTGCCCGTCATGGCTGTACCACAGCCACCCTCAAGGTAGTAAAGGATATCACAGCCGCTACTGACAAAAAACATTACTGTGCAGCCATCTACATTGATCTGTCCAAGGTCTTTGACTCTTTTAACCATCGTATTCTCATCGACAGACTCAACAACCTTGGATTCTTTCATGACTGCCTCGCGTGGTTGAATAACTATTTTTTGGATAGGATCCAGCGCGCTAAATCTGAGGGCCTGCTGTCTGAACCTATGGATGTTTCTATGGGGGTGTCATAAAGTTCAATTCTCGGGCCAACTCTTTTCTCCCTATACATCAATGATGTGGCTCTTGTTGTTAAACACTCTTAAATCCACCTATACACAGACGACACCATCCTTTACACATCCGGTCCCTCATTGGATACTGTGCTATCAAACGTCCAGGAGAGCTTCAATGCCATACAGAACTCCTTCTGTTACCTCCAATTACAACTAAACTCTGGCAAAACCAAGTTCATGCTTTTCAATTGATCTCTGCCCACCCCTGCCAACCTGAGTAGCATTACCACTCTCAAGGGGTTGGAATTAGAAAATTTGGCGGTGTACAAATACTTAGGTGTCTGGTTAGACAGTTCCCTCTCCTTCCAGCAACACATAAAACACCTTCAAGCTAAGGCTTCCTATTCCGCAACAAGGCCTCTTTCACTCATGCTGCCAAACTCGCTTTGGTGAAAATTACGATTTTGGTCATCTACAGAACTGCCTCAAACTCTCTACTGAATAAACAGGAAGTTGTCTACAACAGTGCTATACATTTTGTGACTAGAGCCCCTTATAACACCCACCACTGCAACCTCTATGCATTAGTTGGCTGGCCCTCGTTACACACTCGTCGCTTAACTCACTGGTACCAACTCATTTACAAGTCCTTGCCAGGAAAAGCCCAGCTGTACCTAAGCTCACTGGTCACCATAGCTTTACCCCCCCGCAGCCTTCGCTCAAGCAGTTATATCTCACTGGTCACCCCAAAAGCCCACACCTCCTTTGGCTGCCACTCCGTCCATTTCTCAGCTGCAAATGATTGGAATGAACTACAAAAAACCCTGAAATTCAAAACCCTTATCCCACTAACTGCCTTAAAAGTACGTTTGTCTGAGCTCCTGTCAGATCACTGTACGTGCTAACTGTTCTCCATCATTTATGCTCTGTTTTTGAACACCATCACTGGCATGCCCAACTGTTATTTTTCCCACATTTGTTGTCATAGAATTTTTGTACATCTCCTGAGCTACATCACTATCAGCAATTAAATAAACTGTCCATTCATTTATATTGCATTGTAACTGATCTACATCACTAACTAGACCACAATTTGCTCTAACTGTATTTTGACGCTTTACTACATCTCAGATACAGACTGTCTATTCATATATATTGTGTTATCACCATATCACTTTCACACATCCATCGACTTACTTATACCTCACTTTATGCCGGCTTTGTAATGCCTACTTAATCTGTATTTTATGTAGCCTATTGTATTTTGTAATCCTGTATTGTATGGATTGTAAAACTGTATGTTGTCCTGCACGCTTATGCTTTTCTTGTCCAGGTCGCCGTTGCAAATGAGAACCTGTTCTCAACGGCCTTCCTGGTTAAATAAAGGTTAAATAAAAAATAAAAAATAAACATCACTGAATATATATTTAGTCTTCTGACCACAGTCAGGTCTTCATCAAGAGGTTTAGTGCAGGGGTGACAAACTCATTTTCACTAAGGGCCACACTGGAAAATGAGAATCACATCAGGGGCCAGACATGTGGAGCTTATTGACATTCTTTTATTTATTTATCGAAAAAGTCAAACATCGTTGACTTTATTATTGCATGTCTCACATAATCACATAAAGTCCCAAATAAGTTACTCAGCCATCATAGAAAAAGGGACAAAAACTTGGTGGGCCAAAATTTATTGTGACCCTTAATTGACCTGCGGGCCGGATCAAAATCTGTGAGGGGCCGGATTTGGCCTGCGGGCCTTGAGTTTGACACGTGGTTTAGTGGTTCTTACCTGTTTGTTGATGCAGGTACAGCAGCTCTGAGCGCTCAGTCTTCGCGTGCACATGTCCTCTCTCAGTCTCAATTCAGTCTCTGAGTGGTTCCTCTGAAATCACATGACAAGAGAAACCAATAAAATTGCAGCAAAGTCTCGCCCATAGTAACTTATTAACTATTCAATGAGGGTTTCATAGAGATAAAGAACAATACATTTATCAACAGTCTGTGATGACGGTTCTGTATGTAATACGATATTTGATGTGTGCGATGGTCGGTTTAATATTTAACTTTGGACTCCTGGACTGAGAATTATTCTATTGAAGCTGTAAATTCATGTTGATTAACTCTTATCAGACCTGATCCTGGTTCATCCAGAGAGAGGAAAGGTACTTTGTGTCTTACAGTCTTAAATATGTAACACGGTTCATATATAATCCTTCTAGAACTAATATTGTGTTCCTGATATCTGGAGAGTTTACAGCCTCTTCTTTAAACTGTGTTGGGTCAACGTGAACAAATACTTAAAGGTATTGTGGAGGATTTTCCCGAATTTTAGAAAAGAACTGCCTTCTCTACTTTTTGAAAAAATGCACATGCGCAACACTCTACCTACTCCCGAAAAGGAACGCCTATTAAACGTGTGCACGAGAGTGCACTGTTTACAAGTTGCTGTCGGCATGGCTCGTAAGCCTACTTTCCAAAAGAAGATTTGCACTGTTTCACAAATTGAGATGTTTACCATGTGTGCGCGGTGCATGACTTGTGCCACGGCTAGCATCGCTAATCATAGCTTACATCAACTTTTACTAGCAGTGATTTTAAATGGATTTCTCCAAATAGCGAAACTTTACCTGTAAGGTAGAAACTTCACGACTGAGGCATCAGTGGGAAGCCCAACCTGTGCTTTTAGCGCACACCAGCGTGTGATATATTCTCCCAAAAACACTCTGGTCTTGTCAATGAATGGCTGAAACCGTAGGTCAAGCTCACCACACATATACACCTGAAAGATAGGGACGTGCGCGTACAACGGCCTTACGTATACCACCAGAATGATTGACAACTAGTACCAATAGTCTTGATGATCCACCCGGAAAAAGAAAATCCTGCACTATACCTTTAACATCTAAGATCAGCTAAGATTGATCACCTTCATCTTTAAATTATTAGACTTAGATCATCATCAATCAATCTAACCTTCATCCTGGACTACATCTGCTCATTGCATTTATTTTATGTTCTTTGCAAATGTTTCACTCAACCCATTCAGCCTTTTTCTTATGCAACAGTTAGTTTATGTGTGTATATATATATATATATATATATATATATATATATATATATATATATATATATATATACAGTGGTGTGAAAAAGTGTTTGCCCCTT
Source organism: Perca flavescens (assembly GCF_004354835.1). Taxonomy (NCBI): domain Eukaryota; kingdom Metazoa; phylum Chordata; class Actinopteri; order Perciformes; family Percidae; genus Perca; species Perca flavescens. The sequence continues at coordinate 49,241 of NW_021166679.1, forward strand.
CCTCATTTCCTGTTCCTTTGCATGTGTGTCACACTTAAGTGTTTGAACATCAAACCAATTTAAACAAAAGTCAAGGACAACACAAGTAAACACAAAATGCAATTTGTAAATGAAGGTGTTTATTATTAAAGGAAAAAAATCCAAACCATCATGGCCCTGTGTGAAAAAGTGATTGCCCCCTTGTTAAAACATACTATAACTGTGGTTGTCCACACCTGAGTTCAATTTCTCTAGCCACACCCAGGCCTGATTATTGCCACACCTGTTCACAATCAAGGCATCACTTAAATAGGAGCTGCTTGACACAGTAAGGTCCACCAGAAGATCCTTAAAAGCTACACATCATGCCGAGACCCAAAGAAATTCAGGAACAATTGAGAAAGAAAGTAATTGAGATCTATCAGTCTGGAAAGGGTTATAAAGCCATTTCCAAAGCTTTGGGAATCCAGCGAACCACAGTGAGAGCCATTATCCACAAATGGCGAAGACATGGAACAGTGGTGAACCTTCCCAGGAGTGGCCGGGCCGCCCAAAATTACCCCAAGAGCGCAGCGACGACTCATCCAAGAGGTCACAAAAGACCCCACAACAACGTCCAAAGAACTGCAGGCCTCACTTGCCTCAGTTAAGGTCAGCGTTCATGCCTCCACCATCAGGAAAAGACTGGGCAAAAATGGCCTGCATGGCAGAGTTCCAAGGAGAAAACCACTGCTGAGCAAAAAGAACATCAAAGCTCGTCTCAATTTCTCCAGAACACATCTTGATGATCCCCAAGACTTTTGGGACAACATTCTGTGGACCGATGAGACAAAAGTGGAACTCTTTGGAAGGTGTGTGTCCAAGTATATCTGGCGTAGAAGGAACACTGCATTTCATAAAAAGAACATTATACCAACTGTAAAATATGGTGGTGGCAGTGTGATGGTCTGGGGCTGTTTTGCTGCTTCAGGACCTGGAAGACTTGCCGTGATAAAAGGAACTATGAATTCTGCTGTCTACCAAGAGATCCTGAAGGAGAATGTCCGACCATCTGTTCGTACTCAAGCTGAAACGAACTTGGGTTCTGCAGCAGGACAATGATCCTAAACACACCAGCAAGTCCACCACCGAATGGCTGAAGAAAAACAAAATGAAGACTTTGGAGTGGCCTAGCCAAAGTCCTGACCTGAATCCTATTGAGATGTTGTGGTATGACCTTAAAAAGGCCGTTCATGCTCGAAAACCCTCTAATGTAACTGAATTAGGACAATTCTGCAAAGATGAGTGGGCCAAAATTCCTCCAGGACGCTGTAAAAGCCTCATTGCACGTTATCGCAAACGCTTGGTTGCAGTTGTTGCTGCTAAGGGTGGCCCAACCAGTTATTAGGTTTAGGGGGCAATCACTTTTTCACACAGGGCCATGATGGTTTGGATTTTTTTTCTCCTTTAATGATAAACACCTTCATTTACAAATTGCATTTTGTGTTTACTTGTGTTGTCCTTGACTATTGTTTAAATTGGTTTGATGTTCCGAAACACTTAAGTGTGACAAACATGCAAAGGAACAGGAAATGAGGAAGGGGGCAAACACTTTTTCACACCACTGTATATACACTCAGCTAAAGGATTATTAGGAACACCCTACTAATGCCGTGTTTTGCCCTACTAATCCCTTTTGCCTTCAGAATTGCCTTAATTCTTTGTGGCATTGATTCAACAAGGTGCTGGAAGCCTTCTGTAGAAATGTTGGCCCATATTGAGAGGATAGCATCTTGTAGTTGATGGAAATTTGTGCGATACACATCCAGGGCACGAAGCTCCCGTTCCACCACATCCCAAAGATGTTCTACTGGGTTGAGATCTGGTGACTGTGGGGGTCATTTTAGTACAGTGAACTCATTGTCATGTTCAAGAAACCAATTTGAAATGATTCAAGCTTTGTGACATGGTGCATTATCCTGCTGGAAGTCAGAGGATGGGTACATGGTGGTCATAAAGGGATGGACATGGTCAGAAACAATGCTCAGGTAGGCTGTGGCATTTAAACGATGCCCAATTGGTACTGAGGGGCCAAAAGTGTGCCAAGAAACATCCCCCACACCATTACACCCCCATCACCAGCCTGCCCAGTGGTAACAAGACATGACGGATCCATGTTCTCATTCTGTTTATGCCAAATTCTGAGTTTACCATCTGAATGTCTCAACAGAAATCGAGACTTATCAGACCAGGCAACATATTTACAGTCTTCAACTGTCCAATTTTGGTGAGCTCGTGCAAATTGTAGCCTAATTTTTCTATTTTTAGGGAAGATGAGAGGTACCCGGTGGGGTCTTCTGCTGGTGTAGCCCATCCACCTCAAGGTTGTGCATGTCGTGGCTTCACAAATGCTTTGCTGCATACCGCGGTTGTAACGAGTGGTTATTTGAGTCAAAGTTGATCTTCTATCAGCTTGAATAAGTCGGCCCATTCTCCTCTGACCTCTAGCATCAACAAGGCATTTTCGCCCCCCAGGACTGCCGCATACTGGATGTTTTTCCTTTTTCAGACCATTCTTTGTAAACCCTAGAAATGGTTGTGTGTGAAAATCCCAGTAACTGAGCAGATTGTGAAATACTCAAACCAGCCAGTCTGGCACCAACAACCATACCACGCTCAAAGTAGCCTAGATCACCTTTCTTTCCCATTCTGACATTCAGTTTGGAGTTCAGGAGATTGTCTAGACCTGCTGGACCACACCCCTAAATGCATTGAAGCAGCTGCAATGTGATTGGTTGATTAGATAATCGCATTAACGAGAAATCTTACAGGTGTTCCTAATAATCTTTAAGGGAAGTGTATACAGTACAAAAGTTTGGACACACCTTCTCATTCAATGCGTTTTCATGACTATTTACATTGTAGATTCTCACTAAAGGCATCAAAATTCAAAGTTTTCACAATTTTACGGATGGCCACTCGTTTCTCTTTACTTAGCTGATTGGTTCTTGCCATAATATGAATTCTAACAGTTGTCCAATAGGGCTGTCGGCTGTGTTTCAACCTGACTTTTACACAACTAATGGTCCCAACCCCATTAATAAGGGAAAACAATCCACTAATTAAAGCTGCGAGCAGCGATGGACGGGCCCTCGCGCCTCTGCATGCGTCGGGGTTACCATCGGACGCCGCTCCTTGCGACCGTGCATTCGCGCGGCACTCAGACGCCATTTTTTTGCGCCTATTCCCGAAACCCTTAAAATACATACATTTTCACCAGACTTGATGCGACCACCAAATTTGTTGAGTTTTTGAATATGTTAAACCCCTCAAAAAACCAATTCATTTGAGGGGAAAAAGAATAGATAGAAAGAAAGAAAGAAAGAAAGAAAGAAAGAATAATAATTCCTTCAGTTTCAATAGGGCCTTCGCCGCTGTCGGCGCTCGGGCCCTAATTAAAGGTGCAAACAGTGTTGGACGGGCCCTCTCGCCTCTGCGCACGTCGGGGTTACTGGCGGACACCGCGCCTTGCTACCGTACATTTCCGCGGCAGTCACACACTGCTGCTGCGGATGAATCTCTAGGAGTTCGTTAAAAGTATAGCACGTATAGTTTTGGGCCTACTTTCTGTTGCCACTAGGGGGCACTATGACTTTAAGTAAATATTGGCCTTTATTTGTCCTCAGGGTTGGACTCTTATGAATCCTGAAAGGTTTCGAGGTAATCGGACAACGTACACTCGAGTTACACCCACTTCCTGTTTCGGCGAAACAGTTGATCGGATGAAATCTCTAGGAGGAGTTCGTTAAAGTACGACATGTTGAAATGGCGGACTTCCTGTTGGGTTTAGGGCATGGCTCTAATGATGTTTTTTGTACATCTTGACATGTTACATATGAGTACCAAGTTTCGTGAGTCTACGTTAAACGCACTTCAGGGGCTCGATTTTCTTAACTTTCTATGGTGCGCTAGCGAGCCATTTTTGTGAGCCTATTCGCGAAACCCTTAAAATACGTAAATTTTCACCAGACTTGATGCGACCGCCAAATTTGGTGAGTTTGTGAATATGTTAAGCCCCTCAAAAAGCCAATTCCTTTGACGGAAAAAAGAAAGAAAGAAAGAAAGAAAGAAAGAAAGAAAGAAAGAATAATAATTCCTTCTGTTTCAATAGGGCCTTGGCCGCTGTCGGCGCTCAGGCCCTAATTAAAGCTGCGAGCAGCGATGGACGGGCCCTCGCGCCTCAGCGCGCCTCGGGGTTACCGGCGGACGCCGCTCCTTGCAACCGTGCATTTGCGCGGCACTCAAACGTCGCAAATCGTCAACAATGAAAAGGGAACTTCCCGCCAAGTTCAACGATACCTCACACAAGACTCTACGTCATACGGTTCATTAGCTGTGGAAAGGGGCGTGGCTAAAGCATAGGGGGCGGGTCAAACCATCACCAATTAAAAAGGAAGTCTCTGCTGAGTTCAATGATACCTCACACAATACTCTACCTTAGATGGGTCAGCATGTATGAAAGGGGGTGTGGCTTGAACATAGGGGGCGGGCCAAACAATTACCAATGAAGAAGGAAGTCTCTGCTGATTTCAATGATACCTCACACAAGGGTCTACATCAAACGGTTAATTAGTAATAAAAGGGGGCGTGGCTAAAGCATAGGGGGCGGGTCAAACTATCACCAATTAAAAAGGAAGTCTCTGCTGAGTTCATTGATACCTCACACAAGGGTCTACATCAAACGGGTCATTAGTCATAAAAGGGGCGTGGCTTGAACATAGGGGGCGGGCCAAACCATCACCAATGAAGAATGAACTCTCTGCTGAGTTCTATGACACCTCACACAAGACTCTACCTTAAACGGGTCAAATGTTATGAACGGGGGCGTGGCCTGAGTAAGTGGGCGTGGTTAAAGTATAGGGGCCGGCTCAGTGTCACATGTAGATCACACATTATAAGTTTCATGTAAATTGGATGATGTTTGTCATATAAGGCGCATTTCCTGTTGCCAGCGGGGGGCGCTATGACCAAAAGTAAATTTTGGCCTGTAGGTGTCCTCATGCCTGGTCCTTGTCCATCGTAAGAAATTTCGGGCAGACACGACAACGTACACTCAAGTTACAACAACTTCTTTGTTTATAGCTACACACTCAAAATGGCCGCTACGCCACGCCCACACCGTCTGACGAAAAGTTTTTCTTTTAATAACTTTTCATCGTTAAGGTGTTGGGATGGTACAGACCAAGTTTGAAGTCCATCGGATGAAATCTGTAGGAGGAGTTCGTTAAAGTATAGCACCTTGACTTTTAGTCCTACTTCCTGTTGCCACTAGGGGGCGCTATGACTTTAAGTAAATATCGGCCTTTATTTGTCCTCAGGGTTGGACTCTTATGAATCCTGAAAAGTTTCAAGCCAACGTACACTCGAGTTACACCCATTTCCTGTTTCGGCGGCAAAACGCACAAAATGGCCGCCCTGCCACGGCCACGCCCTATGACGAAAAGTACTCACAATACCTTAAACAGTTCAAATGTTATGAGTGAGTCTACCTTAAACGCACTACAGGGACTCAATTTTTTAAACTTTCTAGGGGCGTTAGCGATCCAATTTTTTACGCCTATTCCTGAAACCCTTAAAATACGTTCCGCTCCCCCCACGTCTGTACCATCTTAACATCTTAAGATGGCTCAGACCGAGTTTGAAGTTGATCGGATGAAATCTCTAGGAGGAGTTTGTTAAAGTACGACATGTGGAAATGGCCAAAATCGCACTAATTTCAAACTTTGAAATCAAAATGGCGGACTTCCTGTTGGGTTTAGGGTATGGCTCTAATGAAGTTTTTTGTACATCTTGACATGTTACATATGTGTTAGTCTACGTTAAACATACTGCAGGGGCTCAATTTTATTAACTTTCTATGGGGCGCCTATTCCTGTTACCAGTCCGTGCCCATTTTACGGAATTCAGTGAGACCAAGCTGGTCGGGAAGCTAAAAAGTCCCAGTTTACACCAACCACTATGAAATACACACACGGGCCAATTTTGCTGACACCGGTGCGCAATTTCACAGTAGGCTTTCAGTCAACAAATTGATTATTGAGCAATATCACTCCTCTAACAAATATACGAATACGTTTCCAATAGGGAAGCGATCTGCTCTATCTAATGAGATTACGTTTGTATGTGTGTGTTTGTGTGCGAGTGTGTGTGTGTGTGTTTTTGGTTAAAATAACACTGGTAACACTTTACAGTAAGGGTACATGATTTATCATGATTTCATGCATGAATTAATTGATGTACAGTATTATTATGCATTATGTAATCAATGATTTATGATGTATTACTGCATTCCTTAATATTCCATGAATCATCAGGAATTGATGTGTTCATAGTTTGTCATTTGTGACCTCATACATGAATAACATAACTAAAGCATTAGGTACGTGGGCACATCATTATGAATTATATTATTATATTATTTACGATAAGCATGATCATGATTATTTATTTTTCTGCAAAAAATGTGGTCATCACTGCGCAAATTCTGATTTGAACACAACTTGTGCATAATGATGTCACCACCTTACCTAATGCTTTACTTGATGTGTTGTTCATGTATGAGTTCATGAATGAGAGGATATGAACTCATGTCAATTCCTGATGATTCATAAGATATAAAGGAATGAATTAATGCACAAATCATGATTAAATTCATGCATGAATTCATAATTCATGTACCCTTGCTGTAAAGTGTTACCATAAATTTAGTTCAAGCCTGTGGCAGCAGTTCCAAATAATTTGTTTAGTTCCATGCAATGAAAAATACATTTTCACAAGTTCAGTGGGTGGATTTTCCAAAAGAATGCTTTAATTCTGAAAAATAAAGTTGGTCCCCCACGAAACTCACTCAATGTTAAATGAATATTAACTGAGATACCCCATCATGTTGTGAGCAGTAGGCCTAAGTGTGCTTTTGGCAAAATTGTGTCTAATCTGTCTGTGTTTATGTCTGACCTGGGATAACACATGTTCACGTTAAAAAGCATGTGCGTGCACGAGCCCTACAGTCACGCGCAAAGTGTCCCGGTTTTAGTTCTGGGAAATCTGGTCACCCTATTATGAGTGTTACCTGCTTGGTAATAAATCTTTTTGTGGTTCTTATTCTGGAGCCCAGCAGGCGGTCTCTGTGGGGATAGTGTGCAGTACAATCAAGAACACATCATCTCAACACGTCAACTACAAACTGAATTTCAGAGTTAATTCTTCCGAGAGACAACTAGGAACAACGTTCTCCCCAAGAACACAAGTCTGGTCTTGTCATTATTGGGATTGCGAAACGGCCAAAAAGGGAAGTGTATGAAAATAGTGACAGCAACTCCAAAATACTTCTATTAAGCAGCAGTGATTCTCAAGCTGCAGAGCTGCACATCAAATCATAATGAAGCATGAAAACAAATCCCAGAGAACGGTCAAACTCGGTACACATGTTATTAACCTCTAGGTTCATTTTGCGCTGGATTTGTCCTTTATCTGTAGTTGAACTTCTTTAGCATGTTTTGTCTATGAGCTTTTTTAGTGTTATTATCTGCTCTAGCTTCTCCAACCTTTGTAGACGCAGATATGGGAACATTTTTTCAGGTGAAGCAGCAACTGAGCGTGCTCAGTCTGTCTCTTATCTTTCAGTTGTTTCTCTGAAATCACATGACCAGAAGAACCTGTCAAACAACTGCAGCGTCTCACCTCAACAACAACTGACTTTAAAGAGGAACTTCTGTTTTATTATCTGACAACATTATGGGATGGATCTTTACAGAGATACAGCATAGATTTGGACATGTCAGTGTATTCATAGAGGTCCATTCAACTACAACGAGTCCAATAAAGTTTGATCCAGATAGCTCTAGAAATATCACAACAAGATGACATCACACAAAACCATTTTATCATTAACCCATACAGCCTCTTCTTTCTTTTCTTAATGTAACAGTTATATGTACATATTGTTTGTTTATTTAATATTAATGGTTTAACATGTTTATGTATGTATCATCAACCAAGGCAAATTCCTTGGAAGTGTCACCTGCTTGGCAATAAATCCTTTTCTGGTTCTGATTCTGGAGCCCAGCAGGCAGTCTCTCTTCTGGGGTTAGGGTGCAGTACCAGCAAGAACACATCGTCACTAGCCTGGATACCAGCCAAACTTAGCTCCACCCACAACATTTTAGGTCAGGAAGTTTGGTCTGGACTTGATCCGTTGTGAAGCAACTATGCTCCAACCAGAGCTGTTTGGACCAATCAGATTGTCAGGGCGGTGACGATTTATACGATGATGGAGAGATGATCAACAGTAACGTAAAGCCTGCCTTTGACTTGCAGCTTCTGTGACATCTGTCCCTGTTGCTATTATTGGTTGTAGGTCTATCAAATTGAGTGCAGAGGCATTTTCGGTTGAAACACGCCCCATAATCAAAGCCCAATGGAGCAGTATCAGACTCATATTCTGACTTGAATCTGAGCACGTCAGGCTCAGTGTTGCCAACTCTTTTCCAATGAAAGTCGCTGGCACCAGCTCCAAAAGTCGCTAAAAGTTGCTAGATGACGTCATATCCTCATTTGCATATTTGTGACGTCATTACACAATCATTTGTACAAACCTTAGTGGTTGTGTCAGCAAGGTAGATAGAAAGAAATAGAAATCTTTAGCCAAATAATCACAAATTCATTACAGTAATTTATTTTACCTTATAACTATTTCTTAGGTATCTTTGAAGTAAAAAAAAGAAATTCTACAAAGGGAGGGAAAAAGATCGATAAAGAATTCTCAAAGAAGGCTGGCTTGGCTTGCCCAGGGCCAAGCCAGCTCAGCGGCGTCTTTCTCCTGTCACGTCCCTCTGTCTCTCCTACCTACACCGGCCCCCCGCACGCTGTCCCCCTCCCCTTATACCTGCCTGCGCACTGTGCTGCTGCACATGAGGAGAGAAGGGAGGGGCTGCTCCCCTGCTCCTCAGTCACAGAACAGAAGACTGTTTTGGCAGCTACAAGAGAGAAATACCTTGCGTGCTTGCTGGACAATATTGGTGACTTTTCTACAGAAAGTCGGCAGATTTGTCGCTAAACGCTTTTTGGAAAAAAAAGTTGCTAAGGGGGTCTGAAAAGTTGCTAAATCTGTTTAGTTGGCAACACTGGTCAGGTTACATCGTCTCAACACGTCAACTACAAACTAGAATAACTAGAAAGTCTGGTCTTATTGGGATTGGGAAACGCCCAAAGGGAAGTGTATGGAAATAGTGACAGCAACTCAAAAATACTTATATTAACAAGCCGTGATTCTCAAGCTGCAGAGCTGCACATCAAATCATAATGTGACAAACACAAAGTATTCAGTCAGCTGTAAAACGAAGTGTCTCCTTATTAACAGAAATAAATCACAACAAGCAGGGAATGTCAGCAGGCCTCCCTGTGTTTCAGTCTCTGTTCCAACTTCAGTCTGTCATTAACTTTAACTTGAACTAACTAACTTTTCTCTCTTTGTCTCCTCTCTGCTGATGAACACATCAACTGTTCCCGCTCTGTGACAGCTTCTTAAAATCAGCTCTTTCTTACCTTTTAGTCTTCAGGCAGCGCTCACTCAGTCTGTCTATCAGTTGTGTGAGGCAATGCAGGTGAAGCAGCAACTGAGTGTGCTCAGTCTGTCTCAGCTTTAAGGTCTGTGAGTCGTTTCTCTGAAATCACATTTCAACAAGCTAAATCTGATTGGCAGTAAGATTTAGAGGAGACGTGGGATTGGTCTCTGTGGAACTGACTGGCTCTGTGCCATCAAACCAGTCCCACTGCTTTCTAAGAGAACATTCAGTTCAGGGTGATGGAATGATGAATGATGATAGGTGTGGACATAACAGGTAGATGCTCAGTCCAGGCACTAGTTCTGTGTTTGTCACAAGGTTCACCCAGGTGTGCCAGCTTCCAAAAATACCCAAACGCTTTGAAAGTGATAACTGACACCTCATCCGATGCTTCTATGACGCGCTGCAGGCATCAGATTTGAAGAGCCAACACCACAGAACCAGCAGTCACTTTTCATCACTAAACAGATGATTAATGTTTTTGTATTTTTGCAGTGACAGTGCAGGTCACTAGAACATTATAAATATGGAGGTATAGTGCTTGTTATCACAGTTTGAAAAACACTTTCCCACCTTTTTAGTTTTGGTGCACAACCAGGGGCCTGTTTCACAAAAGCAGAATATATAAATCCAGGATAACTGATAAAGCGAGGCTTGACCTAGTCTAATCTGTGCAGCCTGGCTTGGTGCGTTTCACGAAGGCCAAGGCTGAGGAGGAGAGACTAGGAGCTGAGGAGGAGAGACTAGGAGCTGAGGAGGAGAGACTAGGAGCTGAGGAGGGGAGACTAGGTCAGACTGAGGAGGAGAGACTAGGAGCTGAGGAGGAGAGACTAGGAGCTGAGGAGGAGAGACTAGGTCAGACTGAGGAGGAGAGACTAGGAGCTGAGGAGGAGAGACTAGGAGCTGAGGAGGAGAGACTAGGAGCTGAGGAGGAGAGACTAGGAGCTGAGGAGGGGAGACTAGGTCAGACTGAGGAGGAGAGACTAGGAGCTGAGGAGGAGAGACTAGGAGCTGAGGAGGAGAGACTAGGAGCTGAGGAGGAGAGACTAGGAGCTGAGGAGGAGAGACTTGGTTTCCTGATGGTAAAATGGAGAATAAACATTGTTCATACTTTATACAGAGTGAGCAGCAGCTTCTTGTGGAAGTATGATGACGTGAAACACATTATTCGTATAAAAAGAAAATAACCTGGCCGCTGTACTGAACCAGAGAGAGAAAGCAGCAGACGATCACGGACCGACTGAATGTGTAAGCAGCCTAAATATAAACATTAACTGACCTCTGCTCTGAATGGAAACATCATAATCCTACCATTCAATTATTAGGCTACTAATCATTTGCACAAATTAACAATTGTACTCTTTGCCTTAAAAGTAGGGCTGGGCGATATGGACCAAAAGTCATATCCCGATATATTTTGGCTGAATATCGATATACGATATATATCCCGATATTTTTTTCCGCAAAGTGAGAGCAAATGTTCAGTCAAAGCCAAAATCAAATATGACATGTCACAAGTAGTTTCATAGAGACAGTTGCAAAATCAAATAAATAATAAACCGGTTTCTTCACCTGGTTCATGATTAAATGCTCAGCTGTTCAAATAATAAAATGTAAACCTAAATACTGTATAACAGGAGTACCTTTTTTGAAATCAAAGCTCCATATTTGTGATTCGTTCCAAAGGTCAATTAAGCTTTTGATATTAATATAATCTACTTTGTTCAAAATGTAATGCCTCATGCCTGTAAGCCTAGGTTTATAGTCCCATTCTTCCACTTGATACTGCTTCCACTTAAGTAAACTAAAAGATGAACTATCGACTACAAAACAAAGAAACTAATTAATGTGTTAATACAAAGAATATTTATTATGATCGGTTCACAGATCTGAGTCCAAACGGAAACTTCACCCTTCTGAACTAAGAGTTTCTGCTTCAAGGTGAAGTTAAAAACAGACTGAAATGTCCAGGCTCATTCCTCCACTATTTATTTCTGTATGTATTTATGCGTTACATGTCATTTTAACGAGCACTGAGCTCCAGATCCTGCAGCTGCAGACGGTCTCTGCTGCCCCGCTGTAGCTTCTCTCCGTCCGCCTGCCGCCGGCAAACTTAGTGGAACTTTCCGCCGATATCGACATACAGGTCGTCCTGGACTACGTGTAAGATCCTACCGATCACCACTCTGTCTTTGGCCGGTCCGATCTGGATCAGCGGGGACCGGCGCAGCAGCGAGGCAAAGCTGTGTTTTTCCCGGGGGAAGAGACGCTGCGGCCGGCCACGGAGCTCTCCGCCTCCCGCTGCCGCCGGAGCTCAGGTTGCTGGTCGAAGGCGGCATACATAATCATAAAACACATTGTCACCTGTTAAATGTTATTCATTGCTGTTTGTTCTTTTCATTTCCTCTATCGAACATAATTAAGCAGTACAAAAGTCCGGCATCTTTAGCGTTGATCTGAATGCTTCGGACCTCTGTTCCAAGATGGCGGCGGTTTTGACGTATGTTTAGAACCTCAAGGCGACATCTGTGTATATATCTATGGGAGCAAGGATCACATTTGAACTATATCGATATATGCGATATGGTCTAATTCCATATCTCATTTAAAAATATATCGATATATTTGTTATATCGATATATCGCCCAGCCCTACTTAAAAGTAAGCAGAAGATAATGTTACTCAGGAAATTTACCATGAAGATCCATTTTCTACAACGCTTGAATATGATGCATAAATATGTCTTTCACTCTGTTCCTCCCTCTCTCTCATGGGCTAAAATATAAAGGGTGAGGCTATTTGCACCCCTGGTACAATTAGAAGTGTATGCTATTTGTACCCTGGTGCAATTAGAAGTGTATGCTATTCGTACCCTGGTGCAATTAATTAATTACAGTACTAGCACAATATTTGCTGCTGGTGATTTGTACATGCATGCAAGCAGGGGTTAAATTGAAATTTGTTATGTGGGGGGGCTATCCCTAGGGGGGTCCGGGGTATGCACCCCCGGGAAAAGAAATTGAAAAATAAACCGTTAAATGGCACTTTCTGGAGAGTTTTGTGCAAAGAAATGGAGAAATAGAGTCTTAGATGATATGTGCAAAACTGCAAGGTTAAGAGTCTATATTTTGCATTGTTGTAGTATCAACAGGTATTAGGGCATTAGGGACAAAATAGACATGCCATTTCAAACATCTTTCATTTATTGTCAGAAATATCATGTTTTCAAAAGCATCACTTTCATCATATTTTTTGTGACATATTTAGACTGCAAGCAGGCACATCCGGACACGAGTAGGCTTATGTGCTGGGGCTGAGCACCGGAGAGCCCCGGCCCAATTTAACCCCTGCCTGCAAGTCTAGTATGTAGTTCACTATTTGATGCAAGATTGCCATATACTAATAAATAACACTAACACTACAGAACATTGACCCAAATTACCTAGTTCTGTATCACCACCACTTGATTACATACATTAGATACGATAGATTTTTGTGTGTGTGTGTGTGTGTGCAAGCTTCTCAAATAACTTGTCCTTCATGATGAGAATAATAAAGTCTGTATCTATAGATGTCATTCCATAATTCAATCTAAATGAACGTATCAAAGTGGATTATTTTAATATTGTCTGTATCTTACATGCAGGCTGAGGTAAGCTACTCACTGTTTCCAACTGTCCAGCATCCAGTACAGACAGTAGGTTGTTGTTTTTTTTATTTTATTTCATAATGATCATTATGTGATAAAATAATTGTTATTAATGTGTTTGAATTTTGTCATTAAGAAATATTTCATTTTCTTTTTTTGTAATGGTAAAAAGAGCAAGAGAGACAGAGAAATCCCCACAGCAATGATGCTAACTGGCTAATGTCATTGAACACAACGTTGCTCACCTTCTTCACTGGGACAGGGAGGGGCTCAGTTAGGGGGAGACTGGGCTGCTGCTGACTCCTCTGTTGTTAAGTCTGCTAAAAGGGGCAGGGACAATGATTTAATATGAATATCTTAATAAACGTTTCCCTGCACTGATTAAATGTAGGCTAGCACTAGTCTGTAGCTAGCTAGCTTATTTCACTATGGACATTAAGCCAACAGGTTAATACCACTCACAGACTACTACCCACCTTTCTTCCTTTGTCTTTCCTCTCTCTCTATTTTCTCTCTTTCCTTTTTTGAAAACCAGATTTTGATTTAACGTAACTTACTTGGCAACATTGTGGTCACTGTATTTTTGGCGCATCTACTGACTGCAACTAAACACCGTCACGCAGTGCGCTAAGGCAGGACTGAACCATGTCATGCAGATACAGGGGGGTGGTCGGTAAATATGGATGTTTACTTTTTGGTCACTGGGGATATTGAACTTTTACTGCCAAAAACAAGTAAAACAAAGAGATCATTAATTTTATTATTATATTTGAAATATATATACTTGAATGATGATGTTTTAATAATTGTATATTAGTTTTTACCTATTTTTTGGGGCCCCTGTCAGTCATAGGCCCTTGGAATTGTCCAAACTTTTCTCCCCTGATCCATACTACTCATGTATTACACCTTTTTGGAATATTATCGCTCTGACATTCTAACCCTAACCATAACCAATCCCACTCCTCTTGCCTAAACCTAACCAACCCAACCAGAGCAGGCATATTCATGAGTCTTACCCTACCACCCTGCAAAAAAAAAAAAAAAAAAAAAAATCGCGTTCGCGGGTCCTGACTTGCGCAATTGCATGCAAATTATCCAATCCAAATTTAAAAAAAATAAGATCACCACTCCGGGGGATCGAACTCCAAACTTCCATACCAATGGTAAGCGTACTAACCACTCACCTAGCAGTTCTTTCAGGAAGCTGAACAACTGTTTACCAGTTGGTTTCTTCAAGCCTCGGTTGCTAGGTAACCATATTGTAAACAAAAATATAGGTACTAACTAACAAACCAACGGTTGTATGCTTTCACTGAAGACAGAAAGCGCAACTGTAATATCCATTTTCCGCTAGAAATTCAATTGTTATTAACTTCAGAGACAAAACTTCCCTAATATGCCAGTTTCTGCCGTCACGGAAGATGAACGTCCGCCATGATTTCGATGCACGCGAGCAACGTTTTTTTGTTGTTACGTCACAGGGTGTAAATAGCTCAGCTGTGTGGCCGAGGCTATTCGTACCGGGGGTGCAAATAGACACTCCGAAATATAAATGTCCTAAGTCATATTAACTTCCACTGCTCACTTTTAATGCAAAGTGTACAACTGTTCGTTTTTTTTTTTTTTTTTTTTTTTTAATTAAATTTTTATTTTAATGCAAAAATATTTCTGTTACAATTTGTCAAAACAAATAGATTGGATTTGTCGAACACATCTCATTTCGTTACAGAGCATGTTTTCATAAAAAATAAGAAACATAAGAAAGAAAAAGAAAAAAAAAAAAAAGAATAAAAATAACAAAAGGTACATAGCCAGAGTATCAGACATTAAATATCAGTTAAATTAATTATAAAGTTAAATCAGATAAGCATTGCATACATTTTGATGCTGATTTACCCTCTAATCCAGAAATACAATCTATATAATTTTTTAAGTCAAGTTTAAAGACATTGAAAAGAGGTTTATTTTTCATAAATTTCGATTTATGAATAAAGAATTTTCCAAGCAAAATTATTAAGTTGACTATATATTGTACAGAGGAGTTGGAGTCAGAAAAGTAAAACAAGATATCAAAATTAGATAAATGTATGTTTGAGCCAAGTTGTCCATTAATGAAACCTTGTATATCATTCCACAGAGAAGAGCTATGTGAACAGCTATAGAATAAATGGTCTATTGTTCGGGTTTCCATAAAGCAAAAGCTGCATTTTTCGCTCACGGTAGGGATAAATTTAGAGATAATCTTGTTACAGGGGTAAAAAGGTGAAGAATTTTAAATGATATTTCTTTTTACTTTGTTTGTAATTAAAACCTATGTGGGTTACTCCATGCTCTATTCCAGTTAATATTTTCATATAAGGGGCCCATTTGTATCTGGAGGCAGAGATAGATTTTGCACATAGAAGTTTTTGTATTACTTTGTTGTTGACTTTTCTGTCTAGGAAAGATAGACCATTTATTGAAATATTGCTGGAGAGAGATATATTAAATTGATCCAGATCTGTCTTATCTCTAAGCAGGGTGATGATCCCATGGGGTATAGCTCTGGTTACAATATCAAATTCTTTTCTTAGAGGATGGAAATTAAATGTATGGGTGAAGTCGTCATAAGATAAAATGTGATTTGAGTTATTTAATAATTGGGATACCAATAGAATATCATGTTTAAACCAGTTTTCTATAAAGAGTGTCTTGTTCCTATATATGATGTTCATGTTGTTCCAGATAAAACATTTATGAGGGGAGAAATTGTGTTTGTATAAGAGACCAACAAGTTAGAGGCTGTTTATGGAAGTTTGACAATTTAACTGGCAGTCTGTTAATGGAGTATGGGCATTGAAGCAAGAATGTGATTTTACCAAGTTTTTCAAAGATAAAATTTGGCACAATGTTCCACAAACTGTTTGGATTTTTCAAAAATCTTTTAATCCAGTTGATTTTTAGTATCTCATTGAAAAGTGAGAAATCAATTACAGATAAACCCCCCTCCTCAATTTCATTAGTCAAGATGTTTTTCTTAATTTTATGTGGCTTCTTTTTCCATATAAAGTTATATAATAGTTTATCTAGATTGGCACATTGTAGCTTAGGTATTTCAATTGAAGTAAATAAATATGCTGCTCGTGAGAGACCTTCTGCTTTAGCAAGAAGAACCCTGCCATACATAGATCAATCTCTTGCAAGCCAAGAGTCAGACTTTTTGTTAATAGAGTCGCGTAGTAGAGATATATTACTCTCTGTCATCAACTTGTGGTTATGACTGATTTTTATTCCAAGATAAGTTACTAAATTATTTATATTTATGCCACGTATTTGACCCAAATGTTTATTTTTAAGAGAAAACAGCTCACACTTTGAAAGATTTAGATTCAAGCCTGAGCTTTCAGAAAATTGGTTTACAACATTTAGTGCATCTCCTATTTGGGATTCATTTTTTAGAAACAGGGTTGTGTCATCGGCCAGCTGTGAAATTTTTATTTCTCTTCCATTTTTGCAAGTGACAGTAGCTGTTTCTCAATGTCAAGGAAGGATCCTTCGAAGCCAGAATTTGGAGGATGCTACGTCATCGACGTCCGTCGAAGGACCGTTCCGATGTCGAGGATCCTCCGAATTGGGGGGCGTGCCAAGATGGCCGAGTGAGTAGACGCTTTCTACCGAGCTCTGCAAAGAAAAGTTTTGGAAACGGTAAAACTAAAATTTATTATCTCGCCAAGCACTACTTTTTTTCTCAGAAATACTACAGCACTCGTAAGACGTAGTATTGAGCAATGCCAAACCAACGCGACAGGAAAAGAGGTCAAGAGAGTGCCGGACTGAAGCTAAATCCAGATGCTAGCAACGTTACTCCTAAGGCTGGCAATGCTCTAGTTGACAATTGTCACGATTATACCTCCACTTTCCTGCCTCTTGCCACTGCGGAAGACTTTATGGATGAATTTCCACCTCTTCCTAACACTACCAGTAAGTCGCCAGCATCAAGAAAATGTTGTACGCAACGGGTCTGAACAAACCAACACCAACGATATCATAGCCAGCCTCTCAGCTCTGATAAACACGCGGTCAGACAACATTGAAAGCATGGTCAGTGCCAATGCACTTAAAATTGAAGGTCTTAAAAAGACAATTGACTTTGTGTGTGCAGAGATCAAGGATGTAAAAAGCAAAGTGTGTACACTCGAGCTGAAAATGGCAAAAGAAGAAAAACGAGTAGACACATGTCAGCAAAGAATCTCGGAGTTAGAGCAATACTCCAGGAGATGGAACCTTAGACTTTACGGAGTCGAAGAAGCAGAAAAGGAAAACATACGAAAGAAGGCCATGGAGGTCTGTCAGGCTGTTCTGCCGGAGATAAAGAACAGGCTGGCTGACGCTATCGACACCGTACATCGGCTCGGCACTAAGCGGCAGAATGACAACAAACCCAGAGGCATCATCATCCAATTCATTGCACGTGTCTGCAGAGACGCCGTGTGGAAAGTTGCGAAGACGTCACCGCACCTGCGCGACAACGGGTCAAGATTTGCGGAGGATCTCTCTAAAGAAGACCGAGAACGAAGGAGCAAACTTTGGCCAGCGATAAAAAGAGCTCGAGAGGAGGGCAAACCAGCCTTCTTCCTTGGTGGTCGCGGATTTGTCAACGGATCAGAAGTCCCTCTGCCCACCTAAGAAACAGTCTCGCCTCCTACCTGTTAACACAAGGACACCCACTGGTTTGATTTGCACTACACTCAGAGTTGATATTATCATATTTTTTGTTGGTATGTTTGTAGGTCTTTACAAAGGCACTTTAATTTACTAAATCGCTGCCTTTTCTATTATATGTTCTGTTCTTTTAGTCGGTTTAATGAACGAGGCAGCTGATTGGGAACGCTGTGCTTTTTAGTTGGCTGGAACTATATCCTTTTCTCCTTACCGTACTTTTTTATTTTTTATATGAAGCAGCATTCGGTCCCCTTATCCAGTATTACCCTTCTAACCAATTGGTTATTGATCGCTTTCTAGATTACTCCTTGTTCGTGTTCGTTAATAACTTTGTCTTTATCTATTGTTTCTTTAAATGCTAGGGGACTAAGACAGATTTGTAAAAGGAAAGCCTTATTTTTATTTGCCAAACAACTTCGTACAGATTTTTGTTTTTTTCAAGAAAGTCATTCCACATCTGCTGATGTCAATTTTTGGAAATCTCAATGGGGTAACGATATCTGGTTCTCTCAGGGCTCAGAGAGATCTGCTGGAGTAACCACGCTCAAAAATACTTTCTCAGGTGATGTCTTACACTCAGACTGTGACCCCTTAGGACACTACGTATGTCTTATTATTAGAGTTGACAAAATTTCTAGCATTGTTATTAATATTTACGGTTACAATAACAAACTTGAGAATGATACATTACTTGATTCTATAGAAGAAATAATTAAATTATGGCTCACCAGATACCCAAACTCGATTCTTTTAACTGGTGGAGACTTTAATATTGCCCTAGATAATGCTATTGACAGGTGGCCCCCTGGGCGGCCTTCCTCCATCAGCACAAACCTTAAAAGACTTATGGGAAGATTTAACATTGTAGATGTATGGAGAGAGAAATTTCCTGATGAAAGATCCTTTACTTGGAGCAACAGGTCAGGATCCAGCCAGTCTCGCATAGATTTTTGGTTATTATCCAATAACATTGAAAAAAAATAAAGTTACAGTAACTATCCATGCCACACCCCTTACTGACCATAGAGCAATTCATATAAACATCCACTTTAATGTACCTAATACATTCCATAGATCGTGCTACTGGAAATTAAACAATTCCCTGTTAAAACATGAAAAGGTTAAGACTGAAATGATTAGGTTAATTACTCATTATTACAACAAGGCTAAAAAGGAAAAATCCTACAACACTAACTGGGAACTGCTTAAGTTCCAGTCAGGAATATGGAACCTTTGTTGCTAAAACCAAAAGAGCCGAAGAAGATGAAGTCATAAATACAATTTCATCATTTTATCAGAGACCACCCGAGGAAGTTTCAGAGGAGGATAGACTACTTCTCTTACAACTCCAAAACAAATTGGACGAATTATATCGACAAAAAGCAGAGGGAGCCTTTGTAAGGTCTAGGAAAAGATGGCTGGAGGAGGGGGAGCAAAATTCTGCTTACTTTTTCCGTCTCGAAAGATACCGATCTAAATTCAATTCCATCCATAGTTTAGATATTAATGGGATCGTTACTGATGATGCTAAATTAATTGCAAATTTTTGTTCAAAATTCTATAGCAACTTATACAGCTCAAAATATAATAAAGAAGCTACGTCTCATTTTCTTAACTCCTTAAATAATGTAAGAAAGATTGATGTGTGAGACAAAGATTATTGTGACACCCCGCTTACATTGGCAGAGGTCGCTGATTCGATTGCTCGACTTAAAAACAATAAATCCCCCGACACTGATGGGTTAACTGCAGAACTTTATTAAACGTTCTCAGAGCATTTGGTCCCATTTTTACTACAGGTTCTTACGGAGAGTATAGAGAATGATTCCCTTCCTCCTAGCCTCACTCAAGGGCTGCTCACACGGATTCCCAAGCCTAAAAAAGATCTGCTCCTTATTGACAACTGGAGACCTATTTGTGTGCTTAACAATGATTATAAAATTATGGCGTCAATTTTTGCCAGAAGAATTAAAGAAACTCTTGACACAATTATAGATGAGACACAATCAGGCGTTATGAGAAACAGACATATTTCTAATAATATTAGACTAGTATTAGATGTTCTTGACTACTCGGACTTAATATCTGAAGATAGCTTCATCCTCTTCTTAGACTTCTATCAGGCCTTTGGTACAATACAACACCAATTTATTTTTCTATCTTTAGAGAAATTTGGTTTTGGTCACTTTTTCCGCAAAGCAGTTAAAACCTTATATGTTAATGAGAATAGCTCTATAAAACGGAAAAATGGAACTTCCCCTAGATTTCATCTGGAACGGGGTATTCGTCAGGGATGCCCAATTTCCCCTTATTTGTTTTTACTTTGTACACAAATTCTAACAACTTATGTATGTAATAGTACTATACAAGGAATCTCTATTGCAGGCAGGGATATCCTCATTAGTCAGCTTGCTGATGATACCACAATCTTTTAAAAAAATGCAAGCCAGATACCTGTTACTATTCAAGTAATTAAGCGGTTTTCAGAGGCCTCTGGTTTATGCCTAAATATTAATAAATGTGAGCTGTTGCCTTTAAAAGACTGTAACATACAAACTATTTGCAACATTCTGATCAAGAAAGAAGTTATGTACTTGGGTATTATTATCACTAAAGATGAGAAAATGAGATGTCCGTTAAATTTCTTTCCAATCATTAAAAAAACTCTGAACAAACTGAACCAGTGGTTGCAAAGGGACTTGTCTCTGAAAGGCAGAGTGTTGCTTACCAAGGCTGAAGGAATATCTAGGCTTACATACGCAGCTCTCTCCTTACACATGGATAGTAAAATCTGTAAAGACATTCATAGAATGCTTTTTGACTTCATTTGGAAAAACCGTATCCATTATATCAAAAAAAAGTGTTGTTATGAATAAATATGAATCTGGTGGGCTACATTTTTTGGACTTCAATACTCTAAATAATACCTTTAAGATTAATTGGACTAAGCATTTTCTTAAAAACCCTTTCTCGATTTGGAATTTTATTCCCCATTATATATTCTCTCGTTTTGGTGGTCTGGGCTTTATATTGAATTGTAACTACAATGTAGACAAACTTCCTGTAAAACTGTTCACAAGTAGGTCCTCTTAGCTTGGTCTCTTATTTACAAGCATAATGTCTCACCTCACAGGTATCTAATTTGGAATAACAGAGACATTTTATATAAGAACAAGTCACTTTATTTTGAAAATTGGGTACGCAATCAGATTCTGCTGGTGGACCAGCTATTTAATGTAGAGGGGCGACTTTTCTCCTATAGAGAGTTTTTATCAACATATAACATTCCAGTTACACCGAAAGAATTTGCAATTGTATTTGATGCCTTTCCATCAGGCACAATCATGCTTTTTAAGTATACTGGCAGACTTCCACCTACGGTCTCCCTCCCTGATGTGGCTGAATCACCAGTAGGAAGAATCTGTTTTTCCCAACTTCCTCATAATAATAAGAACATTCGTGCATTATTTCAAAAAGAGATTGTTTCTATTCCAAATGTTACATTTCATTGGAACCGATTTGTAAATGACATTGATTGGAAAAAGGTCTGGATGATTCCTCACAAATACTTGATAGTAAACAAGGTGAAAGAAGTATCTTTCAGAATAATTCACAGATATTACCCTGCTAATCATTACATGATTACATTTAAAAGAGACATCAACACATACTGTTCTTTTTGTGAAGACCACCCAGAGACTGTTCTGCACCTCTTTTGGCATTGCCCACACACCAGAACATTTTGGCAAAACCTCAGCAGATTCATTATTGACCATATTTATAAAGACTTTGCCTTATTGTGGAAGGATGTTTTTTTTTGCTTTTATAAATATCACAGTAAAGAAAATATATTCTTCATTATAAATTTATTAATTCTTTTGGCAAAATTTCACATTCATAAGTGTAAATTCAGCACTAAAAAACCTAGTTTTGTACTTTTTCTCCATGAAGTTGAACATTATATTAATTTGATTTCTGCCTCAAACAACAAAAAGGCTGTTAAAACTGTCAACATATGGTCCTCTTTCTCTTTATAATGACCTATAAGCTTCCCCTAGCAATTCTGTTTTATATTATGTTTATCGTTTTCCTTGTTGTATGTTATGTACATGTTGGCTATTCACATGTGACTTGTACCCTTTTTTGCAATAAAAAAAAAAAAAAAAAGGATCCTCCGAATTCCTCCAAGGACTGAGTCCTTCGTTCGGAGAATTTCCCATAGACGGCAAAGGATGCATACCCGGTATGTGTACCCTTCGCACTCCCATATCACCCACAATCCTATGCGCGCGCCTTTGCCGGCTCGTTTAAAAAAATTAAACGGCGGACCTAAGCGGGGAGTTGGAGCAACATTGTGTGGTGGCAAATTTAGTTTTAACCATTATTGATTAATGATTTTAACCATTTGCTTAAAGATTGTTTAAAACCTCCATAGAAAGCTGTTCCTTCTTCGTAGACTCTTAAAGACTAGAGAGGGACAGCTGCAACCGTGAACTATAGCCCAGTAGAGTTATTTAGTTCTACTAGCCTGAACCTTCTCATTTGTTTAAGTTTTGCTTAGATAGAAGTGGAGAAGGCCGATGACTGTTTACAACAGTGAGAACTACGTAGGCTTCTACCTCCTGAGATTAACTATTGTTTAGGCTAATGAAAAGAACAGGAGCAGAGGGGAAGGTGAGGATAGTTTGACTTTTAATGATGTCCTCTTTGCAACTATGGCCATGCTAAAAGATAAAGTGAGAGGGGTGGCTAAAGAGAGGTTTTGACTATATGATGTTTGGATGTTTAGATTTTAGTTTAGAAAGACATTTTCAGTTGTGCTGCGTGTACCTTTGAAACTGTGTTTTCTCCATTTGCAAATGTAAATAAATACTCAAAGACCAAACTTTGGTTTAATTCTCTAACAGTCGTTATTCGTTTTCATTTGATCATTGATATTTCTAAACGCTGCTGCTTCATAGGAAACTTCCATCACAATTTGGCGTTGTTCGGCAGGATGGATGAGTTAACAGAGAAAATAGCTCCGTTGGGTCGCTGATGACTGGCTATCCAGGGATTAAAAATCACCTGCCTCATACCTCTAACCTTTAAAAGGTTTTTCAGAGAGAAGAGGGTTAGGACCACGGAGCGCTCTTGACTGTTTTCCACTCCGTCAAAAACGAACAGGAAGAGATTTCAAGCAGCACGGTAAGATCCATACACTGATTCAATTGGATTGTAAAATCAATATTTTGGACAGATATTCCAGAGAAAAAATGACAAAAATCATTAGTATTGTGAATACAAACAAATGAAACTAATTCTGACTTTTGAGACTGAGTAACTGGGTATTTTTTTTTTTTTTGTTGGGCCATTTTTGGTAACAAAAATATAACTGAGGTTATGAATGACATCTTTTGGCAGACACGGACAACGTCGGGCATATTTATGATTGAATTCTCATATGGTGATAAGACAATTGATTGACGGACAAGACCAGTAAGAGAACTGGCAGAACAGTAGGCAAGGCCTAAAGAATTAATCTACGAAACTGATAGCACGTTTCCTGATTAAAGCGGCGGACTGCAGAGTAAAACAAAACCAAAAATAGTTAACTATTTAAGAGATTTTTGACTGCAGGGTCGCACCGGGTTTTTCATACAAGTTTCCCGAGCAAAAAACAAATAGTCTAAACTCTAAACGAGTTCTGGACCCTTTAAGGACAACCTGCAGGACGGTCTGGGTTGTAACGATACTCTAAGAGAGCCTCTTGATTATTTAGAGACAGACTGCAACAAGGCAAAACATACTAAATAGGTCGAGTTATTTGACTATTAAGTTGATTTTGTCCGCAGGGCTGTACACGGGTTTTCACGCAAGTTTCCCGAACAAATAACCTCGCGGTGTGGTGACGATCACATCGAGCAAGACATAGTATACTATAAAGTCCAAGAATCAATTATGGGAAATGAAATTTCCCATTCCAGTGATGCAACTGGACCCATAGTGGGTGAAATGACTCATAAATATGGACCGGATTGTTTGCGATGTCTGTCATAACTGGTCATAAAGCTTTGGCTTTCCGAGAAACGGATCTTTGTGTACAAAGACACTGAGAATGTTAAAGCAAGATTTTAGAAGAAGTAGAAAGAAAATTAATGGAAAAATCAATAATTAAGACAGAGGATTTAAAGCTACTGAGTAGCCTACAGGAAAAACAAAGAATGTTTTAAGAAAACAGTGATCTAGGGAAAGAATGCAAACACACATGCACCAATAACCTCATCAGTTCTAACCAAAGCCTATTTTTGAGCTTTCTCTAAAATCAGGAAGACGAGCTGGAGAAACGGAGGGACGAAGAGGACACGGACTCAACAATCGGACAGGACCAACAGCATCAGTCACACCTGCATCGGGTGGAAAGACCAACGAGTACGTGAGAAAACCATGTTTGAAGTGTTTGTCTGCATGTTACAACAGGCTGGTGGGCAACATATGGAGCGCGGACCCAAAGGGAAAAAAAAGGCTGCTCCCACAAAGGACGTGGTCGAGCCAGAGAGAGGCCGAGGCGGGTACCGTGGGCAAAATGGTGAGCCCTACAACCGAGACCAGTGTTTGTACTGCAAGGACTTTGGACATTGGGTATGTAAATGCCCGAAGAAAAAGCAAATAACACCTCCGACAAAGAACAACACTTGTCCCTCTGTTTGACTGAGTCCAAAAGCTGATGAAGAAGGTAGTGCTGACACACACACACTCGCTTCATGCAGTGAAGAAATGCTTTGCACTGATACACTGTTTTTGTTTTTGCTATTAGGGACAATTGATAGGTTAGAAAGAATCTGGAAAAATAATCTATTCAGTTAAACCATTATAGTATGTTATCTTCTGAAACCTAGAAGAAGATGCCTACTACTGAGGGTAAAGTTAAAAGGGTTCCACTCACATAACTTGATTATTAGAGCTATAGATTTGACACTGAAGATTATTTGGTCATTCTATTTGGTCAATTGGAGTTGCAGGTCAAACAGTAAGAGAACAATTCTCTGTTCCTCTCTCCTGTACATGGGAAAAACAATTCTTGGTGTATGAAGGTTCCACTGGTTTAGGTAGTGATTTAATGTGCACTTTTAACATTGGTTTAACCTCAACACCTGACGGATTGAGAATTTCTCCTAATGTTCAACTGACGTAACCACGTTAATTACAGTGTGGCTAAAATGAGCTCACTGAGGCGGCGTCTGTAATCAGCCCTGCCTCTGACTGCATGAAACCTGACAACCAATACATCTCTCAAGGCTGCATCTGCTTTTTATCCCTCAGGAAAAGGTTTTTGGTGCAGTGCTGTTTTCATGTAAAATGAACAGAATAGCAGCTTGTTCACTTTAGTGTTAACGATTAGATTTTTACTTGAGCCGGTCACCTAGAATGTCTGTATACGTTCCTGATGTCACTGTAAGACTTTTGCTGCCAAAGCTATTGAAGCGTTCGTGAATATGAAACTGGCTCTGCAGTCTCCCCCGATGCTGGGACTGCCAGATCCCTAAAAACAGTTCATACAGACATACACGTACATACACATGCTTGCAATGAAGACATGCTTTTTGCACGCTACAAACACTCCCCACATGATAGACAGATCAAATGAGACGCAAAAACAGCACGACAAACAGAAATAACTTTTGGAAAATATGTCCAAGTATTCAATGTGTTTGTCTGGTGTGTATACAAATTGCCTAGCATGGTGTTAATTATACAAGGGAAGAAAATTGGATTTTTTGTTGATTCGGGAGCAACAATTTGGGTTTAGTGAAATTTTGTTCTTCAAATCAGAAGCTCTCTGGTAAACTAGGTTTTTTTCCCTTAGAGAAATGGTTAGAAGAATGGTTATATCAGAGAAGTTCACCATTCTTATGATTTGAGTATATTCAGATCCTTAGGATCCTGAACTAGATAAGAAAGGAAAATGTTCATTGTTTCTTTCTCCCTTCCATCTGAGTGTCCTGTAAATTTGTTATGCAGATTGCATTTGAAAATGTCTATTTGAAATTGAAGACATTCTTTCACCCACGGGTCTTAGGAATGTTTATTCTTTTTCACACTGGCTTTAAAGTTGTGCGGTTTGATAAAAATCACTCTTTGGCTGACATATTTTTGTTGCAGCCTAAAAGTACGTATTTGTTTACAAATTTTAATGTAACACGTACCATGTCAGTCTGTTAATCTCCTGATTACGGTAACAAATTGGGACACCTGTAGTTAAGTTTAAGGAATCACAAATATTACATGCATTCCTTTTGTCACCTTTTGACCCTGATGAAGACTACGTTGAAAAGTTTTTTTTTAACAAATCAAAGGACGAGCATGAGTTTTCTTTTGTCTACTGGCATATACGCATGTCCAGTGGCTGTCACCTTGACTGATAAACTACAGAAGTTTTTCAGAAATTCTAACTCAAAAGCTCACATTCATGTTTCTTTGTCTCCAACAGAAGAGGAGACAGACGTAGGACACCTTGTGACTATTTGTAAAAATTGACTGACTGGACTGACATTACTGATAATGTTTTTATTTGTCTCCATCGACAGGAGACTATAGAAAACCTATACGACAGCGTAGGCCTTGTATTCACAGTGTTTTACATATTCAGTGAACCTGTGACTACAATAGATGAATATTCACACGGTAAAAACGACATTTTTATCTACTGATGTTTCACCACCTTTTGTCTCAGGTACAGCGTTATCTCTGGGATAAACACACAAATGTGACGTGGATTGATAGACAAATTGTTAACCTGTAGTCATCAAGCTGCGTTCGGACTACAGGCCCCAGAATACATCAGTACACGCTAAAACAGGAAGTAATCAACAGAAATTTGACCGTGTTTTTAACTCTTTATTGACGGATGGGGTTTATAGTTCCATGTTTAGATTCTCCAACACGTACACTTATTCTCTCAAGTAACATAAATAAGAAGAATCATTTTTATTACAAATGTTAAAGATTTGTTTCATTCAGGACCTTCGAGCAGTAAATGCAGTGGGTCTATGCTCGACCACCTAATGTCTCCCACAGCTAAACATAACATTCTGCAGGAATGTTAAAGGTTTTGATTCTCTGTTGTTTTGTCTAACGTTTTTCTTTCCTCAGAGTTCCAGTAGAAAAGACAGTAAATATCGTTTTATAGTTCTGGGTGATGGTAAGCTGTACACCTTGACACACCTTTCAGGAATACATTGAGTTGTTAATTAATGATGCCATAAATTACAGAAAGAATAACAGTGTGTTTATATGTACCCTGGAGAGATCCTTCTTTCTTTGACAGAGGACAGCCAGAGGAGGAGACACACACACACCACACAGATAAGGCACAAGCTAAAACCAAACATGAGTAGTACAGTAGTACAAGTGAAATTTTGGTTTAATGAAAAATATGTGATATGTTTCCCGTAACAGGTAACGATTTGGATAAATAGATGTTCAAAGTACACGTGATTAGGTGTGCTTTAGACAGCTAAAAACTTTAATTTGTAATGATTCTTGGAACTAACAGATAGTAATTAGTGTTACTTTGGTTTGTAAACTGGAGATAAAAAAAATTACATAAACAATGTATTTTGGGTAATTCGTCTTAGGTTAATGGTGATATTGAATAAATGAAGGTTTAAATGAGATTTAATCCTAAAAGCAGTACGTTTCATGTCGTACTCTAATGAGTTTTTGAGTTGCTATATCACAAATTGTTTTAACTACATTAGTTGATGTTGACGTTGAAAACTTTACTGAGGTGAAAATTCTCCTTAAGAAATTATTCATTGAACTTTGGTTACTGATAAACAGGATTTGCTGTAAAACCTAGAACAATGTTAAGGATTAGAATATTAAACAGATTATCTATATTGCTTTTGAGTCATGAGCTTTGTCATGTCTCAAAAAGGAGGGATATAGTAGCAATGATAAATAAGGGGTTTAATTAAGTAGCAGGGGAAATAAATAGTGTTAAATAATTTTTCTAAAGACGTTTGAAACACTTGTTGTGACATCACTGTACCTCCAGTTTAAAAGACCTTGAATAACCAAAGTGATAGAATAGTTAACAACTGTACATTTAAAGAAAAAATCTGCTTAGCTGAGAACAAAATTGACAAAATTGATAGTTCAACTGTAAACAAAAGGATCATCTATCGCCTGATTGACACAGTAGTGTAAGGGGATGCAATAATAATTGTTTTTGTTTTATTGGTTCCGATTTGCTCAAAAGAATTTTTGATTTTTTTTTTCTTTATTTATACATAGGTAGGGAGAGGCCCATAATAAAAACACCTATTTCTTCCACGGCAGTATAAGGGAAATGATAGGTTAGGGTAGGTTATTGCGTGAGAATTTTCTTCTGCTCTTTTGGCCATGAGAATCCAGGTGTCAAGCCTGGGGATTCTGTGGTGATAACAACTTCAGGAGGAAGGATTGGCAGATAGACGGTGAAAGAGACCATCGCGATCGTTCCAGTGACACAGGGCAGTGAAAGGTTCCAGGGAGAGTCACCTGGATACACGCATCACTACAAAAGGTTCCAGGTAGAGTCACCTGGATACACGCATCACTACAAGAGGTTCCAGGGAGAGTCACCTGGATACACGCATCACTATAAAAGGTTCCAGGGAGAGTCACCTGGATACACGCATCACTACAAAAGGTTCCAGGTAGAGTCACCTGGATACACGCATCACTACAAAAAGGTTCTGGAGGAGAAGAGGAGGACAGGTTTTTCTACAACCTGCAACAAGTGACGAGCAGATCCTCTGCTGAGTCACCTACGTGCCATTTCTGAGCTGACAGGGAAAACTGGAGTTTTTCTCACTGTTTGCAACACGTTGAGAGAGGAGGAAAAACGAGAAGTTTTTCCAAGGAGGAAAAACCAGAAGCTACATATTGGTATTGTAGCCTGCTGTTTAAAATCCTTTCAGAAGACAGCAGTGATACTGATCTCTTCTCTGACAACCACAGCACATTCTCTGACAGTGACAGCAGAATATACTTCACAATTGTAGAGGACACACCACCTCTCTCTCTCTGAACACACACTCACTCACTGCACATTCTTTTGAGGAACTGTTGACATTCCTCTGAGATAAACACACACACTTTCAGAGCAGAGTGCTCTGAACACACATGGAGCAGATGGACAGAAAGGACTGGAACAGGTACCCTTCAAAAAGAACATGGGGGGGGGGGGTTATTCCACATTTGTAGTGTGATTGTTATGATTTTCTATTGCATTTATGGTTTTTGCATTTTATCTTTGTTGAGAGAAAAGTATGATAAATCAGGTGTAACCCTTCCTCCCAACATTTACATACACCAACACACTAGGGTGACTGGAGGAAAAGACAGGTGAAGTATTCACTGCTTTCCATATCAATGAGAAAATGGTGGTTGGAATACAATAAGTATACTAGTACAGAGCTAATATTAATGTAATGATTAACTTACGTCCACTCTTATGTTCCGATAATAGGCAAAGGGATGTCTGGCATACGAATGCTACTAAATTGGGGTTTTGTACTTTATGTGGTTCCTCATGACCACACAAACTCAACTGATAGATTATTGATAAAGAAAGTAAATTATTCCTAAACAGCATTATTGTTAATATTGAACAAAGTTAAGAATAAATACCTAGGCCATTTTGTTGTGTGCTTTAGAACTTAGGAAAAGTTCCTTGTGGATCTTTTATTACATTGAAGTAATTTCACCTTCCACATTTTGATGACACGTATAAACACCACGTTTGACTAAGACTCTTGAAAGATTATCTAATAGATACATTTTCTACTAAGGAATGACTTGGGTTTAGTTAGGAAATGTACACGTGATGTAGGTTATGATTTCTGTTTCCAGTGAAACCACACACATAGAATAACTGAATTTTATTTGTGCTCTGACAGCACTTAATGATGTTAGAGACAAGGAGGGTTCTGTCTTATTCTGATTCTTCTCAACTTTCACTCTGTGAGGCTTTGATAATTGCACTGAGCGTGTTTCAATTGATTTATATTAAAATAACCAAAGGGGGGAAGCATTTGATGGCATTGCATAATTTAATTATCAGCTTTATGGAAAATTTGACTTCGCCATATGGGTAGATATGAAATTAGTAAATGTTCACACTTCACACCAGGTTATTTTAATGTTTAAATACATAACACATTCTTTACACAAATTATAAGGCAGTAGTCTGATGTGACATTAACCAGTGACATTCAGGTCCAGGGTCTCTAGTGGATTATGTTTGGCATCATTGGAGATCATTGGTATCAGATTTTTGACTCCACGATGGGCAGGAAGATGTAGTATGATATATTAGACACCATTCACCACTTGAACCTACTTTTGACTAACCTCAAAGCACAGGACGTCCCAGAACACTATGCAGGATGGGACTGGTGGGCCTGGGTTTTTCAAGGGGGATGGAAAGCGTGGTTAGCTAGATTTGTTGCACCACTAATAACTTTGATGTTTGGTTTCCTGATCTGTGTATGCTGCATAATCCCACTTGTCAAGAAAATGATTTCCTCCATCTTCATGTTAAATATGATACAGTATCAGGCACTTCAGAACACTGAGTCCTCTGACTTGTTTCGTATGTCCAGATATGATGATGAGGTCTTGGACATTGTTTCTGATAATGTGTAAGACTGATTAAAATTTTGTTTTAATGATTTTTACTTAGACGTGAAAGCTTGCTACAATTAAAAAAGGTTTTTTTTTTGTACCTCTTTCAAAAACAGCATTTCAGCAATAGACAATTATATCCATAAGTTTGAATCTTTAAGAAGTAAAGTTTGAATCTTTTAAAATGATTAATGATTTAATAAGGTTTGAATCTTTAAAAGGGTGGACTGTGGTGGCAAATTTTGTTTTAACCATTATTGATTAATGATTTTAACCATTTGCTTAAAGATTGTTTAAAACCTCCATAGAAAGCTGTTCCTTCTTCGTAGACTCTTAAAGACTAGAGAGGGACAGCTGCAACCGTGAACTATAGCCCAGTAGAGTTATTTAGTTCTACTAGCCTGAACCTTCTCATTTGTTTAAGTTTTGCTTAGATAGAAGTGGAGAAGGCCGATGACTGGTTTACAACAGTGAGAACTAAGGTTTCTTGTCTCCTGAGATAAAACTATTGTTTAGGCTAATGAAAAGAACAGGAGCAGAGGGGAAGGTGAGGATGGTTTGACTTTTAATGATGTCCTCTTTTGAACTATGGCCATGCTAAAAGATAAATTGAGAGGGGTGGCTAAAGAGAGGTTTCACTATATGATGTTTGGATGTTTAGATTTTAGGTTAGAAAAGACATTTTCAGTTGTGCTGCGTGTACCTTTGAAACTGTGTTTTCTCCATTTGCAAATGTAAATAAATACTCAAAGACCAAACTTTGGTTTAATTCTCTAACAGTCGTTATTCGTTTTCATTTGATCATTGATATTTC
>NW_021166680.1:0-17500 GCF_004354835.1 Perca flavescens
TCACATCCCCAACCCTGATCGCTGCCCCTAACGGCAAACTCGACGACCATAGCAGATCTCCACACACCAATGGCACCTACAATGGAAGCACTAACAAGTGTTGTCATCCAGCACCCACTCCAATGGCCACTTCTTTCCACTGTAAAACAAAAAGGAAAGTTTGAGTTTGAGTTATGCAGATAAAATGTAGACACAATGACAAAATTTAGACTTCCTGTAGCTGTTACCATAGTATAATATTCCAATGTTACTGTGTACAATAATTCATTGAGTTTATGATGTGAATCACGGTTTGAATGCAATATATATATATATATATATATATATATATATATATATATATATATATATATATAGCAATATATTGAATATAATATATATATATATATATATATATATATATATATATATATATATATATATATATATATATATGTGTGTGTGTGTGTAGCCCTTATTATGAAGTGTTAAATAAGATTTATGGTACTTTTGTGTCACCTTTAATTAACTCTACCATCATCAAAACAAATGAGAAATATCCTTCAGAAAGGTTTTAATCCAAAAACAAAAACAGTCTGTAAAAATCCAGCGTTACATCATAAAAATATGTAAATCGCTCGCTAACAGCCGGGATTATAGAGGGGAGTCAGCCGCATACTATGATACAATACAGATGTTGTCTCACTGTGCTTTCTGCGGGTTTTTCAACCGTGTAAAAAAGTGATTTTGTAAAGAGATTTTTAAACCGGCTGTTAGCTGGTATTTGAGTTATGGTGGTGTTGTATCATTAACGTAAGTGCAAAACATGAAAACATGAATCAATCTCTCCCTCTTACTCATCGCTAAGTAGACTGTGTATGTGAACACCTGATTACCTTAACGTTAACAACCAGCAAGCAGGTGGGCGGTTCTTGAGCGTACTATAAAATAAATCAAACAAAGAGAAATAGTCTTCCCTCATCTTAAAGTGATAAAAAAACAAAACGATACTATAGTAACCTATTTGCTTTTCCATTGCAGCGGAGGAGAAATCATCTGCACAAAATAATTGAAGTGTCTGATGGTTATTTATGTGTGCTTTAGAACATAATCACTGCGAAACAATCATTACTAAGCTTTATTTATCTCTCTCAACTACAAAATAACAGATTCAAGTAGCTACAAAATATGAGTTCTGCTGGTATACAGCTGGACGTCTTAACAGTTATACTATTCTCTAAAATATGCTTTTAAGACAATTCAATTCAAAACAGAAAAATGCAATCGACCCTTTTCGACTGGTACAATCTGTATCTTCAGACTTTCCATTTGGTGTGAAGTTCAGCAATTGCTTTTTTTCCTCTTACACTGTATGAAGAACCAACTTGCTAAGGTGTGCACTCGACACCCAGCTCTCCTAAATTCTTGAGAAATATACATTTTCATTTGTAAGAGACAAGTTGGGCTCCTGCCTAAAACAATACAACTTTGATTGAAAGCTGTGTTAAACAGCAAAATCAAATCAAAATCTGATTCCAGGAAATTTAACAGGAATCGTGTTTTTGCTAAATGAAACACTTCATTATATATGAAATTGACTATACAGCAAGTACAGTCAAGTCCTTACAGTTGAAAAGGGCCTTTGAAAACATTAAACGAAAGGGAACGCACAAACTGCAAAACATATTTTCACTTAATTTAATTTTGAATTTCTTATGACAACGGAAGGAGCTACGTGATGCCTTATTTATCATTAACCTTAACAACTTTGCATTTGGCAACCCTCTTCACAGGGTAAAAATCCTGGCTCCCTGTCAGTGTGTGTAGGCATTCTGAAAGGAAAAATATATTAACAAGCTTACTACACTGAACAAGCCTTTACAGAATTATAAGAGATTATTGAAAAAACATTACTTATCGAGTTTTCTTATATCAAAGTTATTCTTGTACAAAATGTGAATGCAACACTGGTAAGTTACTCTATACAATGGTCTGGGTGAATACTTGATTCTTATTGGCTGCAGGGTGTCACATAGTGTCAGAAATTATTTCTATTTTCCCCACTGTGGATCAATAAAAAACATAAGTATAATAAATTAATTATATTTACTGATTGTCAACAGTAAAAAAATGTTAACCAAGGCAAAACATGTTGGCTTTCTAACTAGTGCTAAAAAAAGGGTTTATGAGCTGAATGGACAACAAATATCCCCCGTTTCTATGTGTGGCAAGTCATATCTAAGGTTGGTTCTATTTACTGGAGCAGTGAACACTGTTTGCATTGCATAAGAACCTTATGGAACGTGAATGTAATGCCTCAGGCGTAACCATTGAAACATAGTAATTGTTTAAAAAAAAAGTGACCATGGTATAAGTGGAGGCAACCCTTATAAGTTAACTATAAGTAAGCTATAAGTAAATTAACCCTTAATACTACTATACATATATATCATACTATAAGATTAGGCAATAGGAGAAATATGTTGGCATTCAGTGTCGAAACCCCATGAATCCTAATCAGTAAAAGTCATTGTGGTGTCAGGAGTTGTGGAACATATTCTCACGGCAGATACCGGCTTTTGGGGAAAAGACATTTCTTATTGATGGAATGGCAGTCGTTAATGGGGAAAGAGACCACAGATTAAATTTAGCTTGATTAATTCAAATGTCAAGCTTACCAAATAAATAAATAAATGTGGATGCATCGCCAAAACATAATAGGTTACAACCACTTACAAATGCAAATACAGCAATAATGAGGACTCCCAAAAATGAATTTCAATTCAAAATGTATAGATTTACACACACACACACACACACACAGTAAATGAACAAACCTTTTCTTTTACGTGACACCACTTTACTGGGAGCTGGACAGCCTCCTTCAACACTGTCACCTGTTGATTACAGGGAAAAACAAACAAACTATTTATTAAGACAGTTACAATTGAGATGGTCTTTATTGGCCCTCTGATATTAATTATGGACCCAATGTCTTTCATTAGGGGGTCTGACAATTTTGGAATATGAGTTAACACGAAGGCTTGCAATTAATACTTTCTTCATCTGGGACTGAAGGCAGTGCAAAGTGTTTACTGGATACAGAAATTACACCCTTTAGGATAACCAGGCTCTGCTGTTAGCAGGAACAGGATGTATTGTGAGGGGCTTAGAACTTATTTCCAGTACTCTTCATATAGAACCTGTTATTACACAGCTTAGTTGAATTTGACGGTATTCAATGGTCTGCTATTTCTTTAAAACAGACTGTTGCAAAGTATAACAGACCGTTGCCATGCATAGCAGGGTGTCGTCATGGTCGCCATCAATCTGCTGAAAAAAGAAGTGGGAAGAAGTGGGGAAAGTGGAGCGAGCAACTCCTGCAATTCAGGCAATGGCAGCATAACTGGTGAGTGCCTATCGCTACATTTGTTCATACAGTCTATGATAGCTACGCAGTAACTTCAGCCATCGGGACAACAACGCTAATTACTTACATTGCAACATCGTTTTTACAAGTGTGTCACAAACAAGATGAATGAGGACAGAAACGTCAACATAAATAGTCCCATTCACTTTTCACGCCTCATTTCACCATCAATGGAAATGTTCAGTTCAGTCAACCCGCCTGATTAAAACAGCAGCTGGATGAAGGAGTTTTCCACCTAGCTAGCGATAGCAGGGCATCACCCCATTACAGCCTGACTTATTTTGGAGGTAAAATAGAAAGCTACTACCACAGCCTGTAATTGGGGATTAAATGCATGTTGGACCCTGGCTTTTGCCAGAAATGCATGTGCTGCAAACAGCTGGCTATCTGGTAGGCACACACACTGATGCCAAGCATGGAGGAGGAGATACTGTGGTGTTGAGTGACTGACGGAGGGTTATATTAAACAGCTACAGTTTACGCTGCTATGGACGAGGATACCAACCATAGAGACGGAAAAGACCTTTTTCTTTATCGGTAGCAATACTATCGTTTTTAAATTAATATTTGGTGTCAAATTATTTATTTATTATTTACTTAGTTAAGTAACCATGTAATAGGCAGGATAATGCCTCACTCTACATTATCCCTTACTTATGCTTACCTTTTTCTTGACAAACTTGGGAGGCTCCAGTGGAGGCTACTGATAAAATCAAAGACTTTGGGGGTGTAGGTGGAGCTGCAGGGGGATGAGGCTGGGCTACAGCAACCTGTGTTGTTGGTGCAGCCAGTTGAGGTGTAGGTGGAGCTGCAGGGGGATGAGGCTGGGCAACAGCAACCTGTGTTGTTGGTGGAGCCAGTTGAGGTGTAGGTGGAGCTGCAGGGGGATGAGGCTGGGCAACAGCAACCTGTGTTGTTGGTGGAGCCAGTTGAGGTGTAGTTTGGGGTTCAACTGGGGATGATGAATGTCCTGCAGCAACTTGTGGGGTCCAGCCTTCATTGGAGGAGTATTAAATGATAAACAGTAATAATACTTGGACTATTTTAAGGTAAAGTTCCCTGTGATGAAGATTGTTGTGCATTAATTAGCTGTATCTTAAAAGGGTTATTTTTATGATGTCATATTAAACCCTGCCTTTCCTGTGGTATCCTATTTTGCCGGTTTGACTTTGGCTAGGATTTGTTTCAAGAAATGTTAACATGGTTCACAAGAATTCAAATTGTTTTCTCAAAATCCATTATCTTCTCACTTCTTTGCTATACTTATGTCCTCACAGTAGTAGAGAAAAGTAAAGAATTTTGAAGAGGCCTGAACCAAAAAACTCTGTAATGAAAATACCTAATAGCTCATTTAAATCAGCCACCAACATGGCTCTATAGTTTGATCTGCTATGGTATCCTTCCTCCATGGTAAAACCATTGCAGCAGCACACTTTTGAGTCTTCAACAATAGCTGTATAATTTACTCTGCCAGAAACTGTTACCATTTAAAAAAAGGCAACAATTTAATTTGTTTGACATAAATGAGTCATTTAACTAGTCTAGCACCAACTGATTATTAACAGTTGTACTTTAGCTGATTAAGAGGTAAAAACCAAAAGAGAGACTGCATGTTTTGCTGTGTTGCTTGCCAACCAAGCTGAAATAAGTATTCTTTTTTTATTGATACTTAAATTTGAGCAGCAAATAGCTAGCTGGTATGTTTTTAACATATCTCAATAAGTTAAGTTTAAAAAGCATAATTATAAATGTGATTGCTCCATTAGTTGAGAGAAGGCAACCACAGCCTTATCTGTGACAGGAACACAAGCCATCAAATACAATAATGTTTTTTTGTAAATAACAGAACATTCTTACCTTGAATAACAAGATCATAGAGTGTCTTTATTCTTTCAAGACACTTTTTAGAAGTGTCTGTCAGTTGACAACGGGGTGCCAAAACCTCTGAAACCCAGGCATTCTCTTTTCTTCCGGGCTTGGACAAAACTATTACAGCCCTTACACCCAGGGCCTGCAATTTTTCAAGCTAACACACACACACACACACACACACACACACACACACACATACACGACAGTAAAAGAAATTAACATGAAAATGTACAGAGCAACACTGTGTAACTTAACTGCATGGAAATAATAAAAGCAATTACATACCAGCATAGAAGCTTCATCCACGATGTGGGAGGTGGTCCGATTTTTTTGGTGGGTATAGACCCAGCTCTCCCGCTT
The DNA here is from genome assembly GCF_004354835.1 of Perca flavescens. Lineage (NCBI taxonomy): Eukaryota > Metazoa > Chordata > Actinopteri > Perciformes > Percidae > Perca > Perca flavescens. The sequence goes on from NW_021166680.1 coordinate 5,642, forward strand.
TTCATCAAATTTTTCAAATTTTTTTTTTAGCCTTAGCTTTTGAGATTGCTTTGCTTTGCATGCCTTGCAAGTTTTGCACGCGACATTGATTTCTGTGTGGCAGACCACACACTTTCTTAAAGTTGTCCCCTGACCTGGCATTTCTATCAGAAATACAGTAAGACAAACAGAAAGGGACACAAAAAAGATTATGATAAATAGGGATGTCATGAGAACCAATAGCAGGTAGGTAGGTAGGTAGGTAGGTAGGTAGGTATATATATATATATATATATATATATATATATATATATATAATATACACATACATACACACATATATATATATATATATATATATATATATATATATATATATATATACACATAGAACATGTTCACATGGTTCATTATTAAAAAAAACCCCACTATTTCATTTTACTGCCCACAGGCAAATGGGGGGCTGAATTGACAAGCGCTTCAAATTGATTTTATCTACCAACAAGGTAAAGAAACCCATAACTACGAAATATAAGCTGCCAAAATGAAATAATTCTTAAGGTGCTGACACACCAAGGAGATTATCAGCCGTTGGACAGTCTGGCGAGGTCAGTGACTCGAATCTGTTCGGTGTTTCCCGTGCCGTCGTCAGTCGGGGGGAGAGCGGGATGAGCGTGACTAGAGTCTCTTAAAATCTGATTTAAACTGACCTTTGTTGATCTGAAATGAAGACAGATTCAGCAACTGCATCACGGCCTATTTCTCCTTAAAATGTTTTCAGAAACACGTTTTGGTGAACTATTTTAGTACAACATGAGATCGTATTCTCAACGAGTCGCCATGACAGTCTGGCTTTGAATTTCCGGAGAAAACAAACCCATGTGACGCGTTCGTCCAATCAGCTGCCGGTTTTCATTTCTTGGGCAACATTACAGATTAGCGCCGCCTGCTGTTATAGAGATGTTTTACGTCTCATCTCTTTGGTGTGTTCTGTGGCACTTTTTGGACCAACACGAAGACTGATCATTTCGACTGACTTTTCTGTCAACGGTCAGCCGTCTGGTCGGTGTGTAAGCAGCTTTATGAAGATGTGGATACAGGCGTGAGAAATCAGCAGAAAGAATGGGAAGACTGTGATCGACTAACCTAACATCATGCTTGACTTTACGTGTGCAAGCATTTTGTTACCAAATCAGAAATCAAAATGTTAATATTAGACTAACGATATTTCTGTAAATTACGTTAAAGCATTTTGACATGATGCAGCTTGTATTAGACAGAATGTTGTTAAATATGAAGGCTGTGCAGTATAATGTTTTCAAGTCCCTTATGTGAAAGAATATACAAGGAATACAATGACAATACTCACTTGAAGACAATAGGCCAATAAGTGAGACAAAAACATTGTCAGAAAAAAAGAATGCCATAGGCACGTTCAAATGTTCATGCACTGTGTTTTTTGGTCAGTAAGACAGTAATGTGAAATACAAAAGAAGGAATAGAATGACAATACTTACTTGAAGACAGTAGGCCTTCCAGAGGAGATCGCAGTGCTAACGCAAGCACAAGACAGAGAGAGTGAGCGAGAGACAGAAAGAGAGAAAGAGAGAGAGAGAAAGAGAGACAGAGAGAGAGAGACAGAGAGAGACAGAGAGTGAGCGAGAGACAGAAAGAGAGAAAGAGAGAGAGAGACAGAGAGAGACAGAGAGTGAGCAAGAGACAGAAAGAGAGAAAGAGAAAGAGAGAGAGAGAAAGAGAAAATGTCTGTGTGTGTGTGTGTGTGTGTCTGTACAGAATACAGAAGTGTATCAAAATGAAAAAAAGATAACCTTGATGGAGATGTTGATTAATGTAAACAATTTGTATTTAGTCATACTCAACATGTAAACTGCATGAATATTAGCAAAATAAGGGACAGTAACGTTTGCTATTTGAGCTCACTATTACAAAGCTCTAACGTTACAGTTCACGAATACACATAATGTCAGAGGTAACGTAGGCTAAAACTATGTTTACAACACTTTACAGCATTATTGAAAGTACGCAAAATAAGGATAAACGATTGCTTAAATAGATCCAACCGGACACGACATGACCAGTTCCGACGGATCGCGTCGGACCTGTCAAGATAGCCTTTCAGCAGCTAACGTTAGAGCTAACGTTAGCGTATTCATGTAAATCATGTTCCCTTATTAGCTAGTTAATAACCTTCAGCTCGCTACCGCAATGCAATTAACATGGCAACACTCATAGACAATCTATAACAGTTTAAACAAAAGCCATTAATGAATTAAAAATATATAAAGCTAGCCTTTTAGCTAACGTTGGAATGCTAAAACGAGCTAGCGCTAGCTTATTTATGCTACTTATTTCCTAAATCCTTCAATTCCCATCTCTAACGTTAATAACCTTCGGCTCTCTACCACGAAATTAAATTAACATGGCAACACTTACAGGTAATATAGCTAACACAGTTGAAACAAAAGCAATTCATTACTTAAAATACATTAATCTATCAAGGATGTATATTCCTCTTACCTGGTAGGGAAGGAAGTTGGAATATACTATTCTTCTCTTTGGTCGGCGGGGAATTGTTGGCATTGAGGAAAAGTATCGCCCCCTGCTGGTATAGTACCTTCATAATGCGTGTAATGTTCACGCCTCGGTGAGGCAAACCGTGACACTGACACGCAAAACCCAGTGGACCAGCGGGTGTATTACACGCTTAGGCGTGATACTGGGTTGTGCACGGACGTGTCTTTCAGAAGGCTGACCTGCTGGATTTAAACAGTCTGCATGAGAAGGGCCTGCTACACACTGAGGGTGTCCACTCTTCACATTAGCATAAGATGCCTGTGGTGACGCGACACTTTGACCTCTGTGGTTTACCTGGTTACCTTCAGAAGAAACTGCTACACATCTTTTCTTGACCATGTCAGCATAAGATACCTGTGGTACACCTGGCTCATCATTTTGACCTCTGAGCTTTACCGGGGTGACAATAGAAGACCTTGCTTCACCATCGCTGTGACATCCTCTCTCGTCAGCCGAAACCTTTGGTACATCGCTCTGACTTCCCTGTGTCACACTTTCATCATCACGAGACGCTGCAGACGTCTTCACCTCTTCAACACAGTCTACCTGTTCACCTGTTGTACACTGAATCTCCTTTGACCTCTGCTGGCGCAGACTTGCAGCTTGTGACTTCTTACTCTTTTTCGGCATTGTTGATGTGATCCAAAACCACAAATCTTGTTTTACTTTTATCGTAGACAATCAAGATAATAAACTCAATATTAATCACAAGATATTACTATTAACTGGGCAGGATAAGGTAGATTAAAACAGTATCTGCTCTTAGTAATGGTGATTTATATCTCAAGGGTATTCTATTTGTTATTTTTAAGGAACACACTAAGTGGTCAAATAAATGTTTTTCCACAAAATCCTTTTCAAGCCTGTACGGATATATACAACTAAAATTGACATTTTTCACAAATTATATATGGATATACTGTATTTCAGTGGTACTTGACACCGTTTCAATATCTTCAGCAAATTGAACCCCAATAGTTCAGTTATATATAGGACAGGAATATGGTTTATTTAGTATTTTAAGGCACTATCAAGAAATATGTACCAATGTTCAAATGGATTAGGAGTAACTATTAACTATAATCTTTAAATGCCAGATTAAATTTCTGCAACCTTAATATATTCAGAGGTTTATTTTTATATAAGCAAAGAATACAATTTATCCTTACAGCTGGTTTATTTCACTTTATAACTGTTTAACCAACAATAAAGCATGTACAAAAGGTGTTGATGCAAACAATGTGTGTAGTTCTATAGACAATGTACAAATATGTGAATCTGAGACAAATAATACAATGTATGTAGTGCAATTAATTTTACGCTTGCACTACTCAAGTAAAGAAAAACATTTTATGTAACCTCAAGTGTGAATATATTTGCAGTCAAAATAAACCTTTTGGTACAGAGCTCCACAGCAACACAGTCCACGAACAACTACAGCTCTTCTCTTGTATAAATATAGATTTGGACTTCAATTTATTGTTATGTACATTAACAAGAAATAGTTTTCTTTAATGGAGAGGAGAGGTAGAAAAAGCGTGAGAAGAGAAACTCACAGAACCATAAAACAGAATGATCAAGTACCAAAACAACCCGTAGAACCAAAACCAGATACCAGTAATATGTAGCTTTGCAACCAAGAAATATCAAGTACCATAAATATGCTCGTAACCAGATAACTTGCAACAAGTGCAAAACCAAATGTAGATAGAGCAAGATAGAATTAGAGGGATAGAGAGATAGAAAACCTCAAATTTAGATAGAGTGAGTAGACGGTGATAGGAGAGAGGTGAAGAGAACCAGTAATATATAGAAATAGAAGGAGATGGAGAGGAGCTGGAGGGCAGCAGCAGGAAACCTGGAAGAGAAAATGGAAACATGCATTAGACATGATTCAGAACAGAACTATTAAATCAAAAGTGACTGCTTTGAATATGTGAATAATTTTACCATCAAGGACAGAATACAGATTATTGACATATCAATATTGGTGTAATGGAACTTCAGCTAACAGGGGTTATAGTAGTGTCATTGTTTACTATAACTTTAGTAGGCATCTCAAGGAAATCTCTGCATTCGCTGACTTCACACTGTTAAATCAGCTAACAATGCCCAATATTACAATCCTAGTTCTATGCTTTTTCAAAAATTATTACTTTGACAATATTTCTCATGTCACAAAAAACACCGAGTGAATCTTGTGTTCTTGATGTTATCATCATACTGTCCCAGATCTGTTCTGATCCCCAGCTCTCTGGAGCTGTGTGTGTGTGTGTATGTATGTGTGTGTGTGTATATGTGTATATGTGTATATATATATATCCTCCTGAGACCCAGCCCATTGACTTATGTCCACTGTAGTGGACATTTAAGTTTCATTCCTCTCCTTGGAATCGTTTGTGCAAGTCTCTTAATTCCTGCTGTACTGTACAGAGGACATCCTGGGCTTTTCAGTGATGTGTTATTTGATTGGCTGGGAGGCCGGGAACCGCCTCTTTCTTTCAATCCAAAATGGACAGCATAGGAACAAGCACATTTTATGGAAAGATAAGAGATGAGTCAAATATTATTATTTATTTTATGATAATCATATATTTTCTTGTTCATTAAGGTGTTAGAAATCATATATTGAGTTCTGATAGAAACTACATTATGTATCTTTTGAAAAATTGGCATTTTATGAATGTCAATTATAGTGGACATCAGGACTATCTTCATGTAAATAATGACTCCACATCTACCACATTTGTCTTTTTTTTTTACTCAAATGATCCTGTTGTCCACTACAGTGGACATTCTTTAAATAAATAAAAATAAAAAATTTAAATTGTAAGATGTTTTTTTAACCTTAAACAGGTATGGAATCACAAAAAAAAAAATCTGATTAGGAAAAACAAAATTTTCCTCGGTTCTCAGGAGGATATATATATATATATATATATATATATATATATATATATATATATATATAGTATTACTAAAGCCATTAATGTAATTGTAATTAGAGATGGTCCGATACCATTTTTTGCTTCCCGAGACAGATTCCGATACCTGAACTTGCGTATCGGCCGATACCAAGTACCGATCACATACCAGTGTGTCATATATTTTATTATGTTTTAACAACTGTATACTACTATCCCTGTATGGATGAACATAAATAAACTACTTTAACGTAGATTTTCTTTAGGGCTTTATTACGTGGTATCGGATCGGTGCATAAACTCCAGTACTTCCCGATACCAGCGTTTTAGGCAGTATCGGAGCCGATACCGATACTGGTATTGGTCCATCTCTAATTGTAATGTACCGAATACCATTGTTCGACCTTCAAGGTCAAACATACGTTTAATCTCCGTATAGACAATTTCATGCTTGACACCACAAAATGTTATATTATATATTTAAGTACTTTAAAATGTTAATATAACCTTAAATTTAAATAATTTTCAAAATTTTTTTTTGAAGATTTTGTTAGGAATCGGAATAGTTTTAAAAGTACCGGGTTGGCATCGGAATCTTAAAAATCCAAACGGTACCCAACCCTACCCTCACATCATTATAGTTAGGGTTTTAGTTATCGTTCTTGGTGTGGACGACCCTTATCAGTATGAACAGTGTGCTACCAGATGTGTACAGTACTGTTATAGACAGTAGTATTACCTACTGCTGAACAAGTTTCAAGGCAACACATCATAGCAAAATTATCATTTGTGTGCGTGAACTTACTGTCGAATCACCACAATGTCACAGGAGCCAGCCAAAAGCATCTGGGGGAAAGAGGAAAGGATTTTCAGTTTGTTCTTTAAAGGCAAACCATTTGCAACAGTCATTTATTTCATTCATCAGCTATGAATATTTAAAAAAAAATATCAGTTTTCACTGAGCTGAAAGAAACAGAGGTTCAGTTTTACACCAAAAAGACATTAGGCTGGTTACACACTGCAGGCGTGAGCGTGGTGTTTCTGTTGCGTGTCAGCTGCATGGATTTTGTCTGTCTTTACACACCAGAAGCGGCGCTGCTGCTGCTGCTAGCCTTGCCACATAGATGTTTCCCACTGATAACATTAAATACCATGTTAAACATAAATATATACTGATTTGATTACAGCAAAGACAACGTCGGCAGTATTGACGGCAAAATAGGCTACAGAATATTTTATTCTGTATTGACAGGTGCAATATTAGAAAATTGATTTAAAAAAAAATTACATTCATATATCTGCATTTATATAAAAATCTAGAGGCTTTCAAACATCAACATGTCATTTGTTAATATGTATTTGTGTCTAAATGACAAAAATATTTTCCTATTCTATTTTGCCTGGAAACACTTCCAACACTCTTGTGTCTCACGTGAAAAATAGGCGTTGGTTCCATTTCTAGCAGGCACGCGTCTCAGGCGGGTCTCGAGACGCGCGTCTCACGTCGGCAGTGTGTAAGCTCTAACCTGTTAACATGGGAGCCCAAATATAAATGGAAACGCCATGCGGCTGACGCGCGACGCGTCCAGTGTGTAACCGGCCTTACAGCTCATTTCATTTCATGGTGGACAAAGTATTTCCTTATTTATTATGTGTGTTCATCATAAGTGTTAATGTTATGATGTAGGTTGACAACTTCTTTAAAATAATTTTTAATGGGGTGCTGCATTCAGGCTGCAGAAAAAAAAAAAACATCTGGATCTTGTTGAGGCCAACTTTCTGAGAAACACAACCCCATGTCACGCTGCCGTGGCCAGTCATGTCAACGTGCATCAGATTTGTCGGTGTGTTTTGAGGCGGTGTGAGAGTCCCGTACAGGAAACATCACTGCCTCTATTGCTGCCAGAAGAAAGTTTTTAAAATGCCAAACAAGCTGTGAACTGCCCAGGAGTTGGTGGAACAGCTGACTGGCACATTTTCTTGATTCTTTCAGAATCAGAAAGGTTTTTATTACCAAGTACGTTATTTAACACATACAAGGAATTTGTTTTGGTGTTGTTAGTGAACGACACACATTCTCTAAATGTAATATTAAATAATATAAAGTACATGTATAAACAATATAAGTATATGTACACAGTATGTATTAAATTAAAAATAAAGCTAGAAATAAAAAGAGCATTACAGCAGAGAGAGTACAGTGGCATGAAGAGCCAAGGGTGGAGTGTGGAGAGAGTCAGGGAGTTTTCCGGGCCTTGTTAATAAGACTAGTGGCGGATGGGAAAAAACTGTTCATGTGGCGTGAAGTTGTGGTCCTGATGGACCTCAGCCTCCTGCCAGAGGGGAGTGACTCAAACAGTTTGTAGCTGGGGTGGGAGAGATCAGCCACAATTTTTCCAGCACACTTCAGAGTCCTGGTGGCTTATACTGTAGGTCCTGAAGCTACCTTTATGTGCAGTCAAAAACAATCTGACGGAAACCACTAACAGTGAAATATAAAGTCTACTTCTGACACTCCCACAACACCGCACAACTTTGCGGTAAATCGGCTGATCCCCTTTAGGTAATGCGAAGGCAGCAATGCAATGCTTAATGCATATATGGGAAACCATGCATATTAAGCATTTTTTTGGCCTTAATATATTTTAAGTAATACACTTTGAAAACTGTACACATGCTAAATAGTTGTGTAGTAAAGTTATGTGGTCTGTTATTAATTTATGTTACATTTCCATACATACCGATCAAAGCGCACAGTTGTATTGATGTTCTGTAATCTAAGAAAAAAAAAAAAACACACAGTTATTAGGTTCAAGCTTGCAGTCAACCAACTAAACCAAACCGAAAACTAAAAACGGCAAATTTATTCTCTAACAGGTACTCAGGCTGTAATTTCCAGCACCTATATTAAAAGAATGAAATATAAAATAAATACATGAATGCTTGTATTCTTGAATGTAAGTGATGGAATAAGAGAAACCCTAAGCCAGAGACAAGTACCAACAGTATTATAACTTACAGTTTGTTCTTATTGAAATCAATGACTAACTGATATCTAGCCAACAGTGTACAACAGCAAACATTAAATGGTAATGGGGGAGGGGGGGCCGGGGTGTTCCAACCTTATTTTCCCATGCATGTCTAAGTGACTAATGTTATAAACCTTTTTGTTTCATGTTAAACAAAAACGTTTAGCTTATCTCGGTATATGTGCTTTTCATAATGTTATCAGACACTTAGAATAATAATAGAGTCTGTCAGGGAACGTCCGCAATTGCCCATTAACGTTATGTAGCTAGCTTAATTCGCAGGCCTTGCTTGAATAACGTTGCCTGACAAATTTCAAAGACTGTTGTTTCCATCAGTTAATTAAATTAACGTTAGCTAGCTAGCTAACTAACTTGCTAGCTGTTGCATACAAAACATGTGAAAATAGGGTCCATGTTGAAAAAAACAAACAGTTAACTAACGTTAGCTACCCTTTAACAATATCTTCGTCTTTTTTATTAACGTTAACGCATATTTCCCAGCATCATAGTGTTGTCAGGATAATTAATTGAATAAGCGAAATAAAACGCTAAAGTTGGCGTTAGCCGCCATGCTAGCATTAACATCCTCATTAGCTAGCTAGCTAACGTTAGGCAACATAACGATTTGAAAAGATGTAGGGGAAGTATTTTGCCTTTCTGTTCATGTCTTTGTGTATGAGTTAGAAACCAATGTCAGCGCATTTAAAAACAGAAACCTGTATTTCTACAGTTAGAGTTAGAAAAAAAAACTGACGACTACTGGTGCTATGATTAACGTAACGTGACTTACCAGAAAGACCCCAGGACACAATGGCGGAGCTGTGTTAAGGTTTGATCATTGATGCACATTTAAGCGTTGAGGGGCACTCGGAAATTCTGGAACCGAACACAAAACGTTTGGCGCGCCCACATCCATGTTCACAGCCAGATGATTGATAACGCACGCTTTGATAATTTTGACTTTATATCTGAGGTGTTTGCGTTTGAAGTCAGCTGAGCTCTGTCGTTTGAGAAGGAGCTTTACATTTGCGAATTAAATAGTAGATACGTTCCATTTACGGGACGGGGTGTCTTTCATATTTCCGAGTTTTATTGAATGCAGCATTATCCAACCTGCAATCAAAAATGAAGCAGTGGGGCGAAGTTATATACTGTCTATGGGCGAAGTCCGTGTACTTTTTCGTTCATTCGATTTTCATAAACAGGTATTGAAAAACAAAAAATGATGGTTATTTGATTTTCATTTTAAAGTACAATATTTGAAATTGGAATACAATGCGTTTTTTTCCGTTTCATGGTCAAAAGGGGATGGGAGAAATTTAAAATATGCTATGATTTTCATTTTCTATTTCATATAACAAAAATAAAATCATCGGAAATAGAAATGAAAAAAGGCTTTTTTTTTTATATTCAGAGACCGGATGTTGTCATTTCCAAGGCAACAGCGCCAGTGTAAAATTACTTTGGGGTAATTGTATTTCATAATGTCATATTTATTTATTTCCCTCTCTCCCTGACTTCCTCTGACTCTCTGTCTCTACTTACCGGAGACAACTCCGCCCCAAGAGAGTCGAACCAGCTGAGGAAACAGAATTTCGGTTACCGTTACGCCACGTTAACAATCCCAGCAAACTTTCTGTTGCTGCCGTTAAACTGCTGATCTGGCAGAGAGTCACCGGGGGTTTGGGATCAGATCATGGGGATCAGACCTCCGGTGCTGGGGCTAATATTCTAATATTAGCTGCTGCAGCTAACTAACAGCCAGCCATGAAATGAAAATCGAATGAACAAAAAAGTACACGGACCAGTCTAGTTTTCGATGTATTATTTACCCTTCAGCTGTCTGGCTCTTTTTTTTTTATTTGGCTCTATGAATAATTCCCAAAAAGATTAGCTACCGAATGTTTCCAACGCTAATGGTTGCACGTTAAAGTATAAAAATAGATTATAAATTTAAAATAGAAAATAGATGATCACAACGGTTGGCCGGAGTGAGATCCAATCAAAACTTATATGGTTAGAGAAGGCATTCCATCGGTTTCCTGCTGAGAACCATGGCCTCCGATTTAGAGGTGCTGATCCTCATCCCAACCGCTTCACACTCGGTTGCGAACCGATCCAGTGAGTGCTGAAGGTCGCAGGCCGATGATGCCATCAGGACCACATCATCTGCAAAGAGCAGCGATGAGATCCCCAGCCCACCAAACTGCAACCCCTCCCCACCCCGACTACGCCTCGATATCCTGTCCATAAATATTACAAACAGGATTGGTGACAAAGCGCAGCCCTGGCGGAGGCCAACCCTCACCTGAAACGAGTCCGACTTACTACCGAGAACCCGGACACAGCTCTCACTTTGGTCATACAGAGATTGGATGGCCCTGGTAGAACCCCCTCACCCCATACTCCCGCAGCACCTCCCACAGTATCTCCCGGGGGACCCGGTCATACGCCTTCTCCAAATCCACAAAACACATGTAGACCCGGTTGGGCATACTCCCAGGCTCCCTCCAGGATCCTTGCGAGTGAAGAGCTGGTCCGTTGTTCCACGACCAGGACGGAATCCGCATTGTTCCTCCTCAACCCGAGGTTCGACTATCGGCCGAACCCTCCTTTCCAGCACCTTGGAGTAGACTTTACCAGGGAGGCTGAGAAGTGTGATACCCCCTATAATTGGCACACACCCTCTGGTCCCCCTTTTTAAAAGGGGAACCACCACCCCAGTCTGCCACTCCTTTGGCACCGTCCCAGACTTCCACGCAATGTTGAAGAGGCGTGTCAACCAGGACAGCCCCTCCACACCCAGAGCCTTGAGCATTTCTGGACGGATCTCATCAATCCCGGGGCTTTGCCACTGTGTAGTTGTTTGACTACATCAGTGACTTCCGCCTGGGAAATCGGCGACAATCCCCGTTATCCTCCAGCTCTGCCTCTAACATAGAGGGCGTATTAGTCGGATTCAGGAGTTCCTCAAAGTGCTCCTTCCACCGCCTATTACCTCCTCAGTTGAGGTCAACAGTGTCCCATCCTTACTGTACACAGCTTGGATGGTTCCCCGCTTCCCCTCCTGAGGTGGCGAACAGTTTTCCAGAAGCACTTTGGTGCCGACCCGAAAGTCCTTCTCCATATCTTCTCCAAACTTCTCCCACACCCGCTGCTTTGCCTCTTTCACGGCAGAGGCTGCAGCACCGGGCCCTTCGGTGCCCTGCAACTGCCTCCGGGTCCTCCGGGATAACATATCCCGGAAAGACTCCTTCTTCAGTCGGACGGCTTCCCTGACCACCGGTGTCCACCACGGTGTTAGTGGGTTACCGCCCCTTGAGGCACCTAAG